>NC_057800.1:91857480-92105166 GCF_018294505.1 Triticum aestivum
GGCTGGCTCGGCTCGGGCCTCGGGCGCGCATTATAAAGGCCCCGGGCAGGCGGTGTCCTGGCCGAGTACGGCCCAAAGTCGGTTCCGCGTTTTTTTTTATAAATCCGCTCGGAAGAAAGATAAAAAAGAAATACTAAATGGACTCCAAAAATCACGAAATAAATTTTCCCTGGTTCCTAAAATCAAGCCCGATAAAGTGAACATTTATCTGGACCCAAACTACAACTTTGAAAAACGCGCATTTTTCCTAAATTCAATTAAAAATACCGAAAAACTCCGAAATAAATCTTATTTGATTTTTTTATTAAATCCTGAATATTTCTATATTTTGGGAAAGTCATTTTATTCCCTCTCTCATATTTTTGTAATAGAAATAATTGATGATAAAATAAATAAAATCAAATGATCCTGTTTACAAAATTTGAGGAAACTCAAATATGTAAATAATGAAATCCCCAACTCTCTCCGTGGGTCCTTGAGTTGCTTAGGATTTTCTAGGACCCAAAACAAAAGCAAAATAAAATATGATATGCATGATGACCTAATGTATAACATTCCAAATTGAAAATTTGGGATGTTACAAACCTACCCCCCTTAAGATGAATCTCGCCCTCGAGATTCGGGTTGGCTAGAAAATAGGTGAGGGTGGTCCTTGAGCAAATCTTCCTCTCGCTCCCAGGTGGCTTCATCCTCCGTGTGGTGGCTCCACTGAACTTTGCAAAACTTGATAACCTTGCTGCGAGTGGCTCGGCTGGCAAACTCAAGAATCTTGACTGGTTTCTCCACGTAGGTCAAATTGTTGTCCAACTGAATTGCTTCTAATGGTACTGTGTCTCGCAAAGGTATGTCAGCCATCTCCGCGTGACACTTCTTCAACTGAGAAACTTGAAACACATCATGAACTCCTGTCAATCCTTCTGGCAATTCCAACTTGTAGGCCACTTCTCCCATACGCTCCAAAACTCGATATGGCCCTACAAATCGTGGCGCTAACTTCCCCTTAACTCCAAAGCGCTTAATCCCTCGAAGTGGGGATACTCGAAGATAAGCTCTGTCTCCGACTTCGTAAACTGTCTCCTTGCGTTTAGAATCTGCATAGCTCTTCTGCCTGGACTGGGCTACCTTGAGCCTATCGCGAATCAACTTCACCTTCTGTTCAGACTCCTTAATCAAATCTGGTCCAAACAACTGGCGGTCTCCAACTTCGTCCCATGACAACGGTGTCCTGCACCTCCTTCCGTACAAAGCTTCGAAAGGGGACATCTTCAAACTGGTCTGATAGCTATTATTGTAAGAGAACTCTGCATATGGCAAATTATCGTCCCAACTAGATCCATAATCTAGCGCACAAGCTCTCAGCATATCCTCCAAAATCTGATTGACTCTCTCGGTCTGTCCATCTGTCTGCGGATGAAAAGCTGTACTAAATTCTAGCCTAGTACCCAAAGTCTCATGCAACTGCTTCCAAAACTTTGAGGTAAACTGGGTTCCTCTATCTGATACGATGCTCCTCGGAACTCCATGCAAACATACGATCCTGGTCATGTATATCTTTGCCAACTTAGCACTGGTGTAAGTGGTCTTTACTGGGATGAAATGTGCTACCTTCGTCAATCGATCAACTACAACCCAAATCGAGTCATAGCCTGAACGAGTCCTTGGTAATCCCGTGATAAAATACATGCCTAACTTATCCCACTTCCATTCGGGTATCGGCAATGGTTGCAACAATCCTGCTGGCTTCTGATGCTCTGCCTTTACTCTCTGACATACGTCACAAACTGCTACATACTCCGCAATATCCTTCTTCATTCTGGTCCACCAGAAAATATCCTTCAAATCCAAATACATCTTGGTATTTCCTGGGTGAATCGAATATGGTGAATCATGTGCCTCTTGCAAAATCAACTTCCTGACCTCCGGGTTGTTGGGTACATAAACACGGTCTTCAAACCATAGGGTGTCGTGCTCATCCTCACGAAATCCTTTAGCTTTTCCTCTGCTCAGTTTCTCCTTTCTAGCGGAAATCTCTTTGTCCGTTTTCTGAGCTTCCCTGATTCTGTCCATCAAAGTTGACTGAATTTCCAACGCTGCTACATAGCCTCTCGGAACTATTTCCACACATAGTTCACGAAGATTTTCTGCTAACTCCTTGGGTATTTCTCCCGTTATTAACGTATTGACATGGCTCTTGCGGCTTAATGCATCAGCTACTACATTAGCCTTCCCGGGATGATAATGCAATTTCATATCATAATCCTTGATAAGCTCCAACCATCTCCTTTGTCTGAGATTCAACTCCTTCTGTGTGAAAATGTACTTCAAACTCTTATGATCCGTGTACACCTCACAATGATTTCCAATGAGGAAATGTCTCCATGTCTTCAATGCATGCACTACGGCTGCTAACTCCAAATCATGCCTGGCATAATTCAATTCGTGAGGCTTCAGTTGTCGTGAAGCATACGAAACAACTCTCCCTTCCTGCATAAGCACTGCTCCAAGTCCTCGACGTGAAGCGTCGCAATACACCTCACAATCCTTGGTTTGATCTGGCAAAATCAACACTGGTGAGGTCACCAAACGTTTCTTCAACTCCTGGAAACTAGCCTCACACTCATCAGTCCATTTGAACTTAGTATCCTTCTTCAGCAACTCCGTCATAAGCTTTGCAATCTTTGAGAAATTCTCAATAAATCTCCGGTAGTATCCTGCGAGTCCAAGAAAACTCCGGATCTCTCCAACGGTAGTTGGGGCTTCCCACTTGGTCACGGTTTCAACTTTAGCGGGATCTACTGCTATACCTTCTCCAGATATAACATGTCCGAGGAATCCTACCTCCTTCAACCAAAACTCACATTTGCTGAACTTGGCATATAATTGATGTTCTCTGAGCTTTCCAAGTACCAAACGCAAATGCTCCTTATGCTCCTCTTCATTCTTCGAATAAACCAGGATATCATCAATGAACACTACGATGAACTTATCCAAAAACTCCATAAACACTTTGTCCATCATGTTCATAAAATAGGCAGGCGCGTTAGTCAGGCCAAATGACATAACGGTATACTCATACAGCCCATACCTGGTGGTAAAAGATGTCTTCGGAATATCCTGTTCTCGAATCTTCAACTGGTGGTATCCTGATCGCAAATCGATCTTGGAAAACACTTTAGCTCCTTGCAATCGATCAAACAGATCGTTGATCATTGGTATTGGGTACTTGTTCTTGATCGTTACTTCGTTCAATCCTCGATAGTCAACAACCATCCTTAATGATCCATCCTTCTTCTCTACTAGAAGTATTGGTGATCCCCAAGGCGAAGAACTTGGGAGAATATATCCCTTATCCAGTAACTCCTTAATCTGCTTCTTAATTTCCACCAAATCCTTTGCTGGCATCCTATACGGTCTCTTCGATATTGGCCCAGTGCCTGGTAAAAGCTCAATCAAAAACTCAATGTCTCTATCCGGTGGCATGCCTGGCAACTCTTGGGGAAATACATCAGGAAAATCCTTTACCACTGGTACTTCCTCCTGCACAACTCCTGTTAGGTAATTTACTTGGGTCCTCTTTGGCACATGCCGGGATACATACTTGATCCTTCTCCCTTCTGGTGTGGTAAGCAAAATTGACTTACTAGCACACTCAATATTCCCTTTATACTTTGATAACCAATCCATGCCTAATATCACATCCAATCCTTGAGATTCCAATACTATTAGGTCTGAGGGAAAAACATAGTTACCAATCCTTAATGGTAACCGATCACACCATAGACTAGCCACATATTCTGCTCCTGGCGAGGTTACTAACATGGGTGACCTAAGGGCTTGGGTTGGTAGGTTATACTTATCCACAAATCCCCTTGAGATGTATGAATGCGATGCACCAGTATCAAAAAGAATGAGTGCAGTAAATGACTTAACCAAAAACTTATCTATTACTGCGTCGGGCTGAGCTTCAACCTCCTCCACGCTCACGTGGTTCACCTGTCCCCTGTTGAAAGGGTTCGGCTTCTTCCCAGAACTTCCATTGCCATTTTGGCCTTCAGGACATTCATTTGCATAATGTCCTGGCTTCGAACACTTATAGCAAGTGACGTGGATCAAGTCCTTCTTGGCTGGGGTTGATGGGGTGTTGCGGTTCTGTCCATTACTTACTCCATTCCCATTACCATTCTTGGTGCCATTGTGATTGTGCGAGCTACCTACTCCATGGGTGTGCTGAAAATGTCCTCCCGGTCTAGGGGTAAAACGTGGCTTCTGCTGAGCTCCTGAATTATACTTTCCTTGTCCATACTTCCTCTTGCGGTTCTCAATTTGCTGCTGCTTCCCTTCAATCATGAGAGCATGATCTACCAACTCCTGGTAGTTGTTGAAGGTGGCTACCATCAACAGCATACTCAACTCATCATTCAGTCCTTCCAGGAATTTCTCCTGCTTAGTTGCATCCGTAGCAACGTCATTTGGGGCATAGCGTGCTAGCTTACTAAACTCCTCCACATACTGGCCAACTATCCGTCCTCCTTGGCGCAAGTTACGAAACTCACGCTTCTTCATGGCCATTGCTCCTGCTGAAACATGGGCAGTACGAAAAGCCTACTGAAACTGGTCCCATGTGACAGTGTCGACTGGGAAGGTGGCTGTGAAATTCTCCCACCAGGATGCTGCCGGTCCTTCTAACTGATGTGCGGCAAACTTAACCTTCTCCGCATCTGTGCATCCTGCTGTGGTCAACTCCCTAGCTATCTTGCGGAGCCAATCATCTGCTACTATCGGCTCGGTGCTACTGGAAAACACCGGCGGATTCAACCTAAGGAAACGGGCTAAGTGGTCAACAGGTGGTGGTGGTGGTGGGTTGTGTTGTTGTTTCCCTGATTCTGATTCTGAACTAGCAACTGCATCAAGGTGTTCTGCTGCTGGATCAACTGGGTGAGCTTCGGCGGAAAGGCAAATCCGGGGTCATGTCTCGGAGGCATCTGAGGGTTTAGAAAAGATGAGATATAAGAATAGAGGGGGTCTAAAGAGAAAACACTACCCATATGCACATGAGGCAAAAGCAAACAATTCACTTCATTCAATCAAACAAAGGCATACAATCGATCTAACTATCGCAAGAGTGCTCGGACTACTATATTTACACAGTGGACTACTACTACTGATGAGGTGGTCTACTAGAAATATTCTACGGTTGTAGACTCCATGATATCTACTCCTGCTTCATCAACATAGTCATCATTGCTACTATCTGCTTCCGAGTCGGTGCCGTCGATGATGATGTAGTCTTCCGGGCTAATCTCCTTGGGTTCTTCGTCTTCATCTACTGGGGTCGGGCCTCCCATAAATACTGCTAGCTTCATAGTTAGGTCGGCATTCTTATCCACCAATACTTCAATTTCTTCTTCATAATCTTCACGTGTAGCCTTGAATTCTTCCTCCAGCTCCTTGATTCTAGTCTTTGCCTTCTTCAGATCTATCATGTCGGCGCACATCTGATTCTCCTGTCGTCGAATGTGCTGGTTTAACTCCTGGATAAAAGCTGCAATTGATCTATCTTTCCTGGTGCTGATCATCTCCTAGTGTTCATCTCGGCGCCCACAAATCTGGTAGATAGTATCCTTGAGATCCTTGCGGTATACTTCTCCAATGCGTCCCATGGCGATGTGAGCTGCCATACTCTTTCCTAGACTCCAAGTTGGTGCATCAAAAGAAAACTCTATGGGCTCAGTGACTGGCATGAACGTCCTTCCTGGAACTTGAACTTGAATCATCCAGCGCTCTTCTTCAGGTAAAGTGGCGTTGTAGGTTCCCGTGAAGCTTGGTACTCCTATGTTCAGGTATCTAGTGACTTCCTTCAAGTGGCGTCCAAAGGGTGTATCTTCATCTGGTTGTGTGAACTTATTCCTTGCATCCGCCATCCTAAAGAGTAGAAAAGATGAGAGGTCAGAAGAGAAGAGAGTGAGTAGTGATTTAGGTCTTTAGCTTAGTGGTCGTGTCCTACAGTCAGCGTGTGCTCTGATACCATCTCTGTAGCGACCAGACCTCAAACAGTCTGATCTCTGTGCTCCGGTGTCATCCCTGGATCAGTAATGCTGACACCACATAGTACTCGGAGGATTTATAGCAGAGTAGCAATCACACACTTATTACATCGAGTGTCTCAAAAGAGAACTTATTACAATAAATATGGCTTAAGGCCATCTAATAACGATAACAGCGGAAGGCTTGGAAGGTAAGTGAGTCCATCAACTCCAACAGCATCACTGAGTATAGAACCACGACCTAAAAACTCCTTAATCGTCGTTTGAAAAATCTGCAACATTAACGTTGCAGCCCGAAAACGGGTCAGCACATGGAATATGCTGGCAAGGTAACACATAGAGAGTAATGGAATGCAACAACTATACTATATGCATATTTGGCTGGTGGAAAGCTCTATGGTTACTGTTTTTGCGTAAAGCCAATTTTTCTCTACTTCAAAGGAATAAATTTAATTACTATCATGGTGGTTGTTAAACATTGAGAATGGTTGACAGCATTCTCAATCCCAATTAAAGTAACATCATTAAACCCAACAAAATTAATTTTAGAGTAACATGTTGAGATTCACATGATAATCCAGGTACTAGATACTCAAGATGTCCATAACCGGGGACACGGCTAACCATGATTAGTTTATTACACTCTGCAGAGGTTTGCGCACTTTTCCCCACAAGACTCGATCGCCTCCGTTTGGTTTCTCGCACTACAGGGTGTTTGAGAAGACGGATGACCGAGACATAGTCTTTCAGAAGTGCTAGCACCTTACGATCGGGTAGACCGTACCACCTACATCCCATACATCTGCTAGTCTACCACTGCAAGAGTTCGCACAACTTAGTCAACTATGCCAGAGCCCATAATGGCTTGTGGCTGCACACGGAAGTTTCTAGTATGAATAATCTCATGATCCCTTTGAGCCTGGGTGGCGGTCCAAAAGAAAAACAGGCAAGTCCTGGAAACCCCAGGTGCCTCAATCCACCCAGATGTGTGTTAGGTTGCCACCTTAGATAAACCATTAATTAACAATCTCACATCTGTCATGGATTTCACTCACCCAATCCACGTCTACTAGCGTAGCATGGCATAATAAGCAAACGT
Organism: Triticum aestivum; assembly: GCF_018294505.1. Taxonomy (NCBI): domain Eukaryota; kingdom Viridiplantae; phylum Streptophyta; class Magnoliopsida; order Poales; family Poaceae; genus Triticum; species Triticum aestivum. The sequence continues at coordinate 91,864,624 of NC_057800.1, forward strand.
AGAAGTAACTCCCAAAGGGTGATAATAAACAGGTAATAGGTACTACCTCATCTACTTCCCATCCCACAATTTAATTAGATCCTATTTATGCAATGTGTGAGGATTGATCTAATGCAATAAAACTGGGTTGTAGAAAAAGGTATGATCAAAGTGTTACTTGCCTTGCTGATGATCCGCGAAACCTAGAGATTCAACGTAACAGGCGGCACACTCCGGGTATTCTATCACAGACAAACAAACAAGCATACAATAAGTACTCATCTAATGCACAGGTAAAACTCAAATAGAAGATCTAACCAGAAAGTTCAACTTAAGAACCCTGGTTGGCAAAAAGAATCAAATCGAACGAAGCAAAAGAAAACAAACGGCGAAAGAAACAAATTCGTTCTAGTAATCTGGATCTAAGCCAAAATTTTACAGTAGCAAAAACTTGTTTAAGTTGATTTATTCGGAAAGAGGGTTTCGAGACGAAACTCCAAGCGCTTGAATCGCCTGATTCCGATAAACGAGCGAAAAGTTATACTAAAACAAAAATCGGATCAGAAATCGCGATCAGAAAATAACCGCAAAAAATCCGACGAAAAAGAAAAACGACGAACAGAATTTTTTTTAAATGGCACGGAAAACGAGGCGGCGGCGAACCTAGGGCGGCGCGCTGCTCCGGCGAGTCGGCGGCAGGTCGGCGGCGGCGACTGGCGGCGGCGGCTGGCGGCGGCTAGGGTTAGGGCGGCGGGGGTGGGCTGGCTCGGCTCGGGCCTCGGGCGCGCATTATAAAGGCCCCGGCCAGGCGGTGTCCTGGCCGAGTACGGCCCAAAGTCGGTTCCGCATTTCTTTTTTATAAATCCGCTCGGAAGAACAATAAAAAAGAAATACTAAACGGACTCCAAAAATCACGAAATAAATTTTCCCGGGTTCCTAAAATCAAGCCCGATAAAGTGAACATTTACCTGGGCCCAAACTACAACTCTGAAAAACGCGCATTTTTCTTAAATTCAATTAAAAATACCGAAAAACTCCGAAATAAATCTTATTTGATTTTCTTATTAAATCCTCAATATTTCTATATTTTGGGAAAGTCATTTTATTCCCTCTCTCATATTTTTGTAATAGAAATAATTGATGATAAAATAAATAAAATCAAATGATCCTGTTTACAAAATTTGAGGAAACTCAAATATGTAAATAACGAAATCCCCAACTCTCTCCGTGGGTCCTTGAGTTGCTTAGGATTTTCTAGGATCAAAACCAAAAGCAAAATAAAATATGATATGCATGATGACCTAATGTATAACATTCCAAATTGAAAATTTGGGATGTTACAGATGACATGTATGCTTTAAAGAATAATGATAACCATGAAACTTGTAATCTTGATCTTAATTTTCAATCACATGGTAGCTATTTTATTGAGTTTGCTCCCACTACTATTCATGAGAAGAAATTTGCTTATGTGGAGGGTAGTAAATCTTCTATGCTTGTAGATCATGAAAAGAATGTTTTAGGTGTTGGTTATATTGTTGAATTCATTCATGATGCTACTGAAAATTATTATGAGGGAGGAACATATGCTTGTAGGAGTTGCAATAATATAAAGTTTCCTCTCTATGTGCTTAAAATTTTCAAGTTATGCTTGTTTTGCTCTCCTATGCTAGTTGATTATTGCTCCCATAAGTTGTTTTCTCACAAAATCCCTATGCATAGAAAGTGGGTTAGACTTAAATGTGCTAATCATATTCTTCATGATGCTCTCTTTATGTTTCAATTCTTATCTTTTATGTGAGCATCATTGAAATCATCATGCCTAGCTAGGGACGTTAAACGATAGCGCTTGTTGGGAGGCAACCCAATTTTATTTTTGTTCCTTTCTTTTTGTTACTGTTTAGTAATAAATAATTCATCTAGCCTCTGTTTAGATGTGGTTATATGCTTTTAATTAGTGTTTGTGCCAAGTAGAACATTTGGGAAGACTTTGGGAAAGTCTTGTTGATCATGCTGTAAAAAACAGAAACTTTAGCGCTCACGAGAATTGCTGCCATTTTTAATTGGAGAGTGCTATTTAGTTAAATTTTTTTGCAGATGATTAATAGATAAATTCCTCAGGTCCAGAAATTTATTTGAGAATTTTATGAGTTCCAGAATTATACGTTTGATCCAGAATACTACAGACTGTTCTTTTTTTTACAGATTCTGCTTTTCGTGTGTTGTTTGCTTATTTTGATGAATCTATGGCTAGTAAAAGAGTTTATAAACCATAGAGAAGTTGGAATATAGTAGAGATTATGTTTTTCGTCGTGATTCTCCGGTAGAAACTTTGGGGCACTCTTTGAGGTTCTATGTGTTGGTTGAATTGATGAATCTGAGATTGTGTGACGCATATCGTATAATCATACCCACGGATACTTGAGGTGACATTAGGGTTTTGGTTGATTTGTGTCCTAAGGTGTTATTCTAGTACGAACTCTAGGGTTGTTTGCGACACTTATAGGAATAGCCCAACAGATTGATTGGAAAGAATAACTTTGAGGTGGTTTCGTACCCTACCATAATCTCTTCGTTCGTTCTCCGCTATTAGTGAATTTGGAGTGACTCTTTGTTGCATGTTGAGGGATAGTTATGTGATCCAATTATGTTATTATTGTTGAGAGGACTTACACTAGTGAAAGTATGAACCCTAGGCCTTGTTTCAACACATTGCAATACCGTTTACGCTCACTTTTATCATTAGTTACCTTGCTGTTTTTATAATTTCAGATTACAAATACCTTTATCTACTATCCATATACCACTTGTATCACCATCTCTTCGCCGAACTAGTGCACCTTTACAATTTACCATTGTATTGGGTGTGTTGGGGACACAAGAGACTCTTTGTTATTTGGTTGCAGGGTTGCTTGAGAGAGACCATCTTCATCCTACGCCTCCTACGGATTGATAAACCTTAGGTCATCCACTTGAGGGAAATTTGCTACTGTCCTACAAACCTCTGCACTTGGAGGCCCAACAACGTCTACAAGAAGAAGGTTGTGTAGTAGACATCAGATTCCCCCCTCCGGCAAGGTGCCGGAACGGGTCTAGATTGGTTTTCGGTTCCTACTGAGGCTTCTGGCGGCGGAACTCCCGATCTATTGTGCTCCCCGATAGTTTTAGGGTATATGGATATATATAGGCGAAAGAAATACATCAGGGGAGCCACGAGGGGCCCACGAGGGTGGAGGGTGCTCCCAGGGGGTGGGCGCACCCCTGCCTCATGGCTTCCTCATTGATCCCCTGGCGTGCACTCCAAGTCTCCTATATTGCTTTCTTTCCAAAAATAACTTTTCCGAAGGTTTCATTCTGTTTGGACTCCGTTTGATATTCCTTTTCTACGAAACACTGAAACAAGGGGAAAACAGAAACTGGCACTGGGCTCTGGGTTAATAGGTTAGTCCCAAAAAAGACATAAAATAGCATATAAATGTATATAAAACATCCAAGGTTGATAATATAATAGCATGGAACAATCAAAAATTATAGATACGTTGGAGACGTATCAGTCCACCAGAGCACCACAACCGCATTTGCGACCTCGTCTCTGCTCCGCCGCCCTCTAAGACCTCGTCTGCGACCGCATCCATCGAGGTGAGTTCTTCCATGGATAATTTTTGTTTCTTCAGTGAACTGGTTATAGTAGTCGTCAGGGTGTTGCTCTTCTGCAATTCATTCATCTCTATGATGTGGTTGGTGCTTGCGATGAGTTGATCTTGCATTTCTTTTGGATGATGGATGCACTTCGTATAAATGAAAAATGCAGCAGTTCTTTCCAGTAGTGAGCTGATGATCTTGTGTTTCTGTTAGGCATTTGGCAGAAATGCAAAACGTAGTGGGTTAGAGCTGGTGATGGTGGTTGTAGTTGTGCTATTCTGAGTTTTGGCCAAGGAGCATTGTCGGTGTCAAAACCGGCGGATCTCAGGTAGGGGGTCCCGAACTGTGCGTCTAGGCCGGATGGTAGCAGGAGGCAGGGGACACGAAGTTTTACCCAGGTTCGGGCCCTCTCGATGGAGGTAAAACCCTACGTCCTACTTGATTAATATTGATGATATGGGTAGTACAAGAGTAGATCTACCACGAGATCAGAGAGGCTAAACCCTGGAAGCTAGCCTATGGTATGATTGTTGATGTGTATGTTGTCCTACGGACTAAAACCCTCCGGTTTATATAGACACCGGATAGGGTTAGGGTTACATAGAGTCGGTTACAATGGTAGGAGATCTTCATATCCGTATCGCTAAGCTTGCCTTCCACGCCAAGGAAAGTCCCTTTCGGATGCGGGACGGAGTCTTCAATATTGTATCTTCATAGTCCGGGAGTCCGGCTGAAGGTATAGTTTAGCTATCCGAACACCCCCTAATCCAGGACTCCCTCAGTAGCCCCTGAACCAGGCTTCAATGACGACAAGTCCGGCGCGCAGATTGTCTTCGGCATTGCAAGGCGGGTTCCTCCTCCAAGTACTTTATAGAAGATTTTAAACACAAAGATAGTGTCTGGCTCTGCAAAATAAGTTTTCCACATATTGCCATAGAGAGAATAATACTTACACAGATCTAATCTGCTGACGTATTTCGTAGTGCGACACACCATGGCCAAGCTTTTATCCGAGTCGTTTCATTATCCCACCTCAGCGCGTCATGCGAGGCGGTTTCCTTGGCACGTCTTGTCAAAGCAGAGATCATGTCCCCTTATTCTAGGATTCTCATCAATACGAGCGTGGGTAACCCAACCGTGCCTTTGATTACGGCGCTTGGAGATAAGCGAGTTTTACCAGGCTGGTGGGGACATGTAGTTGCGTCCACCCATATAAGGGGATAAGGATCCACCTTTTCACCCACGCCTTCTTCCTCCTTTGCCTATCCATTCTTGCACACTCGAGCTCCAGCGCCCAAGTCCGCACTACCACCTCAACCTTCTCCAGTCATGTCCGGAGCGGGAGGCAAGTGGATGGTCTCCTCCGTCACAGAGGGACACATCAAAAAGCTGAGGAAGGCCGGATATCTGGCTAGCGACATCGGCACCGGCTTCCCGAAAAAGGGCAGCTCATCCCCACTCCTAGGCCCCATGAGAGGGTGGTATTCCTCCCCCATTTCCTCCGCGGACTAGGCTTCCCTCTGCATCCATTTGTCCGGGGGCTCATGTTCTACTACGGCCTGGATTTCCACGATCTGGTCCCAAACTTCGTCCTCAACATCTCGGCGTTTATCATCGTGTGCGAGGCGTTCCTCCGCATCCGCCCCCATTTCGGCCTATGGCTTAAGACTTTCAACGTCAAGCCAAAGGTGGTGCGCGGCAGCCAGGCGGAGTGCGGCGATGCCATGGTTGGCAAGATGGCCAACATCCTGTGGCTCGAGGGCTCCTTTGTGGAGACCCTGAAGGGGTGGCAATCATGGTGGTTTTACGTCACCGAGTAGCGCGACGCTGAATGGGTCGCACCCCCTGAGTTTCGATTCGGCCCCCCTACGCGGCTCACTTCCTGGAAGGAGACAGGCCTGTCTTGGGGTAAAAAAGGAGAGCTGACCGGACTCCAAACATGCATCCAAACCCTGGTGGACAAGAAGCTCAAGCTTGTCAACATAGTCCAGGTTATGCTCATCCGCCTGATCCTCCGTGTCAACGACGGGCCTTCAACCTGTGGGAGTTCGACCCGGTGCAGCATCGAACTCTAAACAGGCTCTTCGACACGATGTACGAAGATGCCTGGAGGATGCTTTTCAAAGGCGCCGAGGCTCCCGCATCCGCTACCGAGGATCGCGGATTCAGTACTCAGCATCACGCTCATGCGGTAAGCTGTTTTTGTCCTTTTACAGGGTATCAGTTTTTCATAGTTTGACTCTATGCAGGATCTAAGTTCCCTTATCTGTGATAGGATTGGGAGGTGACGTCCGGACAGATCAACTGTCCGGCTCCTTTTCCCGAAGGCCCAGCGGACGCTCGCTTGGCGAAGCTGCTGGTTCCGGCGCCCTATGTGGTGCCGGAGAAGAAGGCCACGAAAAGGGCCATGGGGACTCGAAAGAATGCCCGGCGCCAGGAGGTGTCGGATTCGTCATCCGACGGTCCCGAAGCGCCTTCCTCTCGTTAAGACGAGGAGGAAGAAGAAGAGACCTCTCCCCCTCCAGCAGGAGGAGAGAAGAAAAGGAAGGTCGCCCTCTCTGAGGAGGCCGGAGGGTCCAAGAAGGGGAAAACCCTTCCTTCGGATTACTCCAATGACGTCGACGATGGCGAAGAGGAGTGGCAGCCCAGGGCCAAGCCCCTGGCAAAATCGTAAGTATCCGGATACCGGAGTAATTCATAGTATTCATTTATTGCACAGCTTTCCCTTATGTCGAATATGCTTATGCAGCCCACCCAAAGACCGGCTCGACGCGTCGTCGAGCGGCTCACTGGACTCGTCGGATGTGAACTCGCTTCCGACGGCTTCCTCCCCCCGCCCTATGGAAGACACCGAGGTGTTGTCCCAACAGATTCCAAGTAGGGAGGAGGTGGTCTCGGAGGCGCCGCAAGGCGACCTCCCGGACTCCAGGAGTAAAGGGGATGAAACCCCCCAGGGTTCCGGAGTCTGGCGGGGACCTCCTTCTAAGAGGAGCAAGTCCACCGTGTCGGCGACCCCCGTCCACCCGAAGGCGCCGGACAATATGTTGGAGGCGCTCCAAGGCGCCTCCATCGACGAGGAGCACCGCGCTATTATGAGTGCGGTGGTCCAGAAGGTTCAGTCCGCCAAGAGCGGACTAACTGAAGCTTGTACTAGCCTTTTGACAGGCTTTGAGGTAAGTAAATAATGTGTAAATGATATTACCGCATAGACAGTAGCCCATGATGCTCTGTTGGGCGTTCGGGAAGAAAAGCTGAATAGAGGATCAAAAAATTTGCAAGAGTCTAACAAAAGGAGTCAATATGCGTGTGCAGGCTTCTCTGCTGGCGTCCGCCGTACTCACTGCGGAAGTGGACACGCTAAAGCATAGCCTCGAGAAGTCTGAGCGAGAGCTCGGGCATGCCCAGAAGCAGCTCGAGGAGAAGGAAGGTAAGAAATACCTTGGTTGAATATGTATAAAAAAAAGGTGCAATTGCAAGAAATAACAGGATTAACATGACTATTGTAGGGGCCACATCTGAAGTGGCGACCCTTAAGCAAGCGCTGCTCGAGGCCGAGAAGAGTGCGGCCGCGGAGCGCACCGAGCGGGAGAGGTATGAGGTCGAGGTTGGCAAGGTGCGGCAAGAGCTCCAGGTTCTCATGAAGAAACATGAGAGTTTGGAGCTTCACTCGAAGATGTGAGCGTCCGAGCTCGCGGCGGCTATTGAAAATGCCAAGTCTGCCTAGGCCGAATCCTAGACGACCCTCCAGGAGTTGGATGAGGTGAAGAAAAATAGCGATGGGTAAGGCATTCTATATGCAAAGTAAACACATAAACGTGAGTTACTTAATACTTACCCGAATCCGGAGCTCTCCAGGGGCATTTGCAGATCTTCCCCGGAGTGTATCCGATGCCGCCGCATTCTATCGAGCCGAGGAGGGCAGCTCAACGGAGAAGGTGTTCTGATCTCAGTATGCTGAGGCCGGACACCCCGTGCCCCTGAGCGACCAGCTGAAGCAACTGGTCGAGCTCCACAAGGCGGCCGAACAGGCCATGAAGGGCCTCCTAGTTCGGCTGTGGCCTGGAGAGGCTCTGCCTGGGAGCTATTTCGGGCTGGTGCGGCGACTGGTGGAGGCCTGTCCACGGCTCGAAGTCATCAAGCGCTCCGTCTGTATTGAAGGTGCCCGTAGGGCCTTTGCCCGTGCTAAGGTGCACTGGGGCAGGCTGGATGCGGAGAAGCTTGTGAAGGACGGGCCACCAGCGGGGAAAGAGCATCGCAAGCCCGAAAATTACTATAAGGATGTTCTGAAGGGTGCCCGCCTTGTGGCGGATGAATGTACTAGGGATGTAATTTTTGAGTAAAACTCGCTCGTTTTTGTCCTGTGCGCTAAAAACTTGTTCATATGCGCTGAGCAATGCTGCTTGAATTTAAAATATTACCTTCTGTGCGGCTGTTTATCAATACTGAGAGATGGTGAGTCGTCGGCTTCTGCCCCCTTGCCACTAGTGCTGGGGTGTTCGGGGATAAATCTGGGCGCTCTTTTTCCCATGTTTGGGTCCTTCGAGGGAGGCGCTCAGCCCGACGAACGAGGCAATCGGACTATAATGCGTGAACACTCTCACTTAGCCATAGAATTCTATAATTATAAATTTCGGCGAAGCCCCTAGTATTCGGAAGACCGAGTTCGGGGCGCTATCCACGCCTTGGCCGGACAGAGCCGACTCGTCGCCCTAAGCGGCATAAGTCTTTAGGGACTCGAAAAAACCTCTCGAATAGCGACCAGCTCTCGCTTCATCATGACAGTCAGTTTTAGCTTTCTCCACTGAGGTGCTCGGCCCAGCTCAACTGGGGCACAATCGCAGTGGTTCTCCTAGTGCTACCTTAGCTGATATAGCGGAACGTAAGGCACCAAAACATAGGAGCCGGGCAAACCCAACTATTATTCAGAGCCGATGCATATAATGCTATAAGTTCGGGGTGCTGCACTTGTGAAAGTGTTTGGACTTCTCACACCATATTGAGGGGTGCTAAAAGCCCCTGGCGTATTTTGGCCGTACCAAGTTGTACGGGTGCAACATGTCGTTAAGGAACATTTATTTATAAAAAGATAGTGCAAAAATAGACAAAAGCTATGCATTGTTTATTAGAAATAGCTGCAATCAAAGCAGAACGATACAAGTAATGCAATAAATGAAAAGTTGGACTATTTAACATGTCTGCTCCAGGGGCAAGCTGTGGAATAGTATGCGAAACAGGTATACTACTCGTGATAGAGACCACCTGGGATTTCCGTAATGCGGCATGGCTTGTCTGCTTCCCTAGTTCTTGCATCGTTTGTGCGGCAATTGAACTGCCGAACAGGCCTTCCGAAGAGTAGAGTCCTGGAAGTAAGAGAAAAGTAAAAAATCGGCAACCCCTAGTGCGGTTTAAGCCGTGTTTTGGGCGTGTCGTGATGGTGCCCCTCCCACTATGCCCATGGTATTTCTAGAGCATAATCATGTACGCGAAGTACTGGCGTCGCCTTTTTGCTAGGGTTGGGGTTGGGGCCGCATTGCTACGCATGCTCGGAACGTGCCAGGCGGTCTTGTTGTAGGTTACTCCGGGCGCGCTTGATGGTGTTTGGACGTTTAATGGCCGGACTGGAGAACTGCATGGAGAGGCTGCTTTGTACTTCCGCTGCAAGGGCCGTCGTGTGCTCCTCTGTTCGGAGGGAGCATTCGGTGTTTCCATTGACCGTAATTACTCCACGAGGGCCTGGCATCTTGAGCTTAAGGTATGCGTAGTGCGGTACCGCATTGAATTTGGCGAATGCGGTTCGTCCGAGCAGTGCATGATAGCCACTGCGGAATGGGACTATGTCGAAGACCAATTCCTCGCTTCGGAAATTATCCGGGGATCCGAAGACCACTTCAAGTGTGACTGAGCCTGTACAGTTGGCCTCTACACCTGGTATTACGCCTTTAAAGGTTGTTTTGGTGGGCTTAATCCTCGAGGGATCAATGCCCATTTTTCGCACTGTATCCTGGTAAAGCAGGTTCAGGCTGTTGCCGCCGTCCATGAGGACTCTAGTGAGATGAAATCCGTCAATAATTGGGTCTAGAACTAATGCGGCAAATCCGCCATGACGGATGCTAGTGGGATGGTCTCTTTGATCAAAGGTGATTGGGCAGGAGGACCATGGGTTGAACTTTGGGGCGACTGGCTCTACCGCGTATACGTCCCTTAACGCGCGCTTCCGCTCCCTTTTTGGGACGTAGGTGGCATATATCATGTTCACCGTCCGCACTTGTGGGGGGGGGGGAAACCCTTCTGTCCATTGTTGTTCGGCGGCTCGGGCTCCCCGTCGTCATTGCTATGCAGCCCCTTGTCTTCATTGTCGGCGCTTAACTTGCCTGCCTGCTTGAACACCCAACAATCCCTATTGGTGTGATTGGCCGGCTTTTCGGGGGTGCCATGTATTTGGCACAAGCAGTCGAGTATTCGGTCCAAGCTGGACGGACCCCTAGGATTCCTTTTGAATGGCTTTTTCCACTGACCGGATTTAGAGCCTCTGAATCTGGCATTAACTGCCGTATTCTCAGCATTGTCGCCGTTAATGCAACGCTTCTGCTTGTTGCGACGCGACCTGCCACTAATGTCCCTGGTGTCCGAACTACCAGGGTTCTTGGTCATATTGTTGCTACGAGCAAGCCAGCTGTCTTCTGATACGTCCATTTTGCGTCATGCTTTTATGTTAATATTTATTGCATTATGGGCTATTATTTCACGTTATGTCACAATACTTATGGCTATTCTCTCTTATTTTACAAGGTTTACTATGAAGAGGGGGAATGCCGGCAGCTGGAATTCTGGCTGGAAAAGGAGCAAATATTGGAGACCTATTCTGTGCAACTCCAAAAGTCCTGAAACTCCACGGAATATCTTAAAATAAATAAAGAAAAATCGTCGCCAAAGATGAAGGCCAGGGGGCCCACACCCTGCTCACGAGGGTGGGGGGCGCGCCCCTCCACCTGGGCACGCCCCACTACCTCGTGGGCCCCCTGGTGGCTCTCCGACGCCCATCTTCTCCTATATGAAGTCTTTCGATGAGAAAAAAATCATAAGCAACTTTTCGGGACGAGACTCCGCCACCACGAGGCGGAACCTTGGCGGAACCAATCTAGGGCTCTGGCAGAGCTGTTCTACTGGGGACACTTCCCTCCGGGAGGGGGAAATCATCACCATCGTCATCACCAACGCTCCTCTCATCAGGAGAGGGCAATCTCCATCAACATCTTCACCAGCACCATCTCATCTCCAAACCCTAGTTCATCTCTTGTATCCAATTCTTGTCTCTAAGTCCGGGATTGGTGCTAGTAGGTTGCTAGTAGTGTTGATTACTCCTTGTAGTTGATGCTAGTTGGTTTACTTGGTGGAAGATCATATGTTCAGATCCTTTATGCATACTATTACCCCTCTGATTATGAACATGAATATGCTTTGTGAGTAGTTACGTTTGTTCCTGAGGACACGGGAGAAGTCTTGCTATTAGTAGTCATGTGAATTTGGTATTCGTTCGATATTTTGATGAGATGTATGTTGTCTAACCTCTAGTGGTGTTATGTGAACGTTGACTACATAACACTTCACCATTATTTGGGCCTAGAGGAAGGCATTGGGAAGTAGTAAGTAGATGATGGGTTGCTAGAGTGACAGAAGCTTAAACCCTAGTTTATGCGTTGCTTCGTAAGGGGCTGATTTGGATCCATATGTTTCATGCTACGGTTAGGTTTACCTTAATACTTTTGTTGTAGTTGCGGATGCTTGCAATAGAGGTTAATCATAAGTGGGATGCTTGTTCAAGTAAGAACAGCACACAAGCACCGGTCCACCCACATATCAAATTATCAAAGTACCGAACGCGAATCATATGAGCGTGATGAAAACTAGCTTGACGATATTCCCATGTGTCCTCGGGAGCTCTTTTCCTTATATAAGAATTTGTCCGGCTTGTCCTTTGCTACAAAAAGGATTGGGCCACCTTGCTGCACCTTATTTACTTTTGTTACTTATTGCTCGTTACAATTTACCTTATCACAAAACTATCTGTTACCACTTATTTCAGTACTTGCAGAGAATACCTTGCTGAAAACCGCTTATCATTTCCTTCTGCTCCTCGTTGGGTTCGACACTCTTACTTATCGAAAGGACTACGATAGATCCCTATACTTGTGGGTCATCAAGACTCTTTTCTAGCGCCGTTGCCGGGGAGTGTAGCGCCTTTGGTAGGTGGAATTTGGTAAGGAAAAATTTATATAGTGTGCTGAAATTTTCTATCACTTGTTACTATGGAAACTGAATCTTTGAGGGGCTTGTTCGGGGTATCTTCACCCCATCCAGTAGAGCAAAGAGTTGCTCCTCAACCTACTGAACCTATTGAAAATGAAACTCCTTTTGCATTTCCTTCGGGTATTATGGAAAAACTACTGGCTAATACTTTTACAGGAGATGGGACAAAGCATCCCGACGAGCATCTACACTATTTGGATGATATTTGTGGATTATTTAAGCTTGCAGGTATACCCGATGATGTTGTTAAGAAGAAGGCTTTCCCTTTATCTTTGGAGGGAGACGCATCGACATGGTATAGGCTATGTGATGATACGAGATCGTGGAACTATAAAAGAATGAAATTGGAATTTCATCAAAAGTATTACCCTATGCATCTTGTTCATCGTGATCGCAATTATATATATAATTTTTGGCCTCGTGAAGGAGAAAGCATCGCTCAAGCTTGGGGGATGCTTAAATCAACGTTATATTCATGCCCCAATCATGAGCTCTCAAAATTGACAATTCTCCAGAATTTTTATGCTCGGCTTTCTGATAACAATCGCACCATGCTCGATACTTCTTGTGCTGGCTCTTTTATGATGAAGACTATTGAATTCAGATGGAATTTATTGGATAGAATTAAACGCAACTCTGAAGATTGGGACCTCGACGAAGGTAAGGAGTCAGGTATGACACCTAAGTTTGATTGTGTTAAATCTTTTATGGATATCGATATTTTCCGTAAGTTTAGCACTAAATATGGACTTGACTCTGAGATAGTAGCTTCTTTCTGTGAATCTTTTGCTACTTATGTTGATCTCCCCAAGGAGAAGTGGTTTAAATATCATCCTCCCATAGAAGTAAAAGTAGCTTCACCTATTAAAGTTGAAGAAAATACCATCACTTATAATGATCCTATTATTCCCACCTCTTATGTTGAGAAACCACCTTTCCCTGCTAGAGTAAAGGATCATGCTAAAGCTTCAACTGTTGTTCGTAAAAGCAATACTAGAACTTATACACCTCCTGAGCAAGTCAAAGTAGAACCTAATATTGCTATTGTTAAAGATCTCTTGTCTGATAATATTGATGGGCATGTCATTGAATTCTCTGGTTAAACTGCTAGAATTGCTAAACCCTGTGATAGAGATAAACATAGACCTGTGGTAGGCGTGCCTGTTATTTCTGTTAAAATAGGAGATCATTGTTATCATGGCTTATGTGATATGGGTGCTAGTGCTAGTGTTATACCCATTGACTTATATAAAGAAATTATGCATGATATCGCACCTGCTGAGTTAGAAGATATTGATGTTACAATTAAACTTGCCAATAGAGATACTATATCTGCAATGGGAATTATTAGAGATGTTGAAGTCTTGTGTGGGAAAACCAAATATCCCACTGACTTTCTTGTTCTTGGTTCTCCACAAGATAGCTTTTGTCCCATTATTTTTGGTAGACCCTTCTTGAATACTGTTAATGCTACGATAGACTGCAAAAAGAATGTTGTTACTGTTGGCTTGGATGATATGGTTCATGAGTTTAATTTCTCTAAATTCAGTAAACAACATCGTGAGGAAGAATTGCCTAGTAAGGATGAAATTATTGGTCTTGCTTCTATTGTTGTACCTCCTAGTGATCCTTTAGAACACTATTTGCTAGACCATGAAAATGATATGTTTATGAATGAAAGAAAGGAAATAGATGAAATATTCTTTAAACAGGAACCTATTCTGAAACACAATTTGCCTGTTGAAATCCTAGGGGATCCTCCTCCACCCAAGGGTGATCCCGTTTTTGAGCTTAAACCGTTGCCTGATGATCTTAAGTATGCTTATCTTGATGAAAAGAAAATATATCCTGTTATTATTAGTGCTAACCTTTTAGAGCATAAAGAAGAAAGATTATTGAAAACTCTGAAGAAGCACCGTGCCGCTATTGGATATACTCTTGATGATCTTAAGGGCATTAGTCCCACTCTATGTCAGCATAAAATAAATTTGGAAGCGGATGCTAAACCAGTATGTGATCCTCAACGACGTTTGAATCCTAAAATGAAAGAAGTGGTAAGGAAGGAAATACTCAAGCTTCTGGAGGCAGGTATAATTTATCCCATTGCTGATAGTCAGTGGGTAAGTCCTGTCCATTGTGTCCCTAAGAAGGGAGGTATTACTGTTGTCCCTAATGATAAAGATGAATTGATTCCTCAAAGAATTATTACAGGTTATATGATGGTAATTGATTTCCGCAAATTAAATAAAGCCACTAAGAAAGATCATTACCCCTTACCTTTTATTGATCAAATGCTAGAAAGATTATGCAAACATACACATTATTGCTTTCTGGATGGTTATTCTGGTTTCTCTCAAATACCTGTGTTGGCTAAAGATCAATCAAAGACTACTTTTACATGCCCTTTTGGTACTTTTGCTTATAGACATATGCCTTTTGGTTTATGTAATGCACCTGCTACCTTTCAAAGATGCATGATGGCTATATTCTCTGATTTTTGTGAAAAGATTTGTGAGGTTTTCATGGATGACTTTTCCGTCTATGGTTCCTCTTTTGATGATTGCTTGAGCAATCTTGATCGAGTTTTGCAGAGATGTGAAGAAACTAATCTTGTCTTGAATTGGGAAAAGTGCCACTTTATGGTTAATGAAGGTATTATCTTGGGGCACAAAGTTTCTGAAAGAGGTATTGAAGTTGATAAAGCCAAGGTTGACACTATTGAAAAGATGCCATGTCCCAAGGACATCAAAGGTATAAGAAGTTCCCTTGGTCACGCCGGATTTTATAGGAGGTTCATTAAGGACTTCTCAAAAATTTCTCGGCCTCTGACTAATTTATTACAAAAAGATTTACCATTTGTCTTTGATGATGATTGTGTAGAAGCATTTGAAATACTTAAGAAAGCCTTGATTTCTGCACCTATTGTTCAGCCACCTGATTGGAATTTACCCTTTGAAATCATGTGTGATGCTAGTGACTATGCTGTAGGTGTTGTTCTAGGACAAAGAGTTGATAAAAATTAAATGTTATTCAATATGCTAGTAAAACTCTAGACAATGCCCAGAGAAATTATGCTACTACTGAAAAGGAATTCTTAGCAGTTGTATTTGCTTGTGATAAGTTTAGACCTTATATTGTTGATTCTAAAGTAACTATTCACACTGATCATGCTACTATTAAATATCTTATGAAAAAGAAAGATGCTAAACCTAGACTTATTAGATGGGTTCTCTTGCTGCAAGAATTTTATTTGCATATTGTTGATAGAAAAGGAGCTGAGAACCCAGTTGCAGACAACTTATCTAGGTTAGAGAATGTTCTTGATGACCCACTACCTATTGATGATAGCTTTCCTGATGAACAATTAAATGTCATAAGCACTTCTCGTAGCACTCCATGGTATGCTGATTATGCTAATTATATTGTTGCTAAATTTATACCACCTAGCTTCACATACCAACAAAAGAAAAAGTTCTTTTATGATTTGAGACATTAATTTTGGGATGACCCACATCTTTATAAAGAAGGAGTAGATGGTGTTATTAGACGTTGTGTACCTGAGCATGAACAGGAACAGATCCTACGCAAGTGTCACTCCGAAGCTTATGTAGGACACCACGCTGGAGATAGAACTGCACATAAGGTATTGCAATCTGGTTTTTATTGGCCTACTCTCTTCAAGGATGCCCGTAAGTTTGTTTTATCTTGTGATGAATGTCAAAGAATTGGTAATATTAGTAGACGTCAAGAAATGCCTATGAATTATTCACTTGTTATTGAACCATTTGATGTTTGGGGCTTTGATTATATGGGACCTTTTCCTGCCTCCAATGGATACACTCATATTTTAGTTGCTGTTGATTACGTTACTAAGTGGGTAGAAGCTATTCCAACTAGTAGTGCTGATCATAACACTTCTATTAAAATGCTTAAGGAAGTTATTTTTCCGAGGTTTGGAGTCCCTGGATATTTAATGACTGATGGTGGTTCACACTTTATTTATGGTGCTTTCCGTAAAATGCTTGCCAAATATGACGTTAATCATAGAATTGCATCTCCTTATCACCCACAGTCTAGTGGTCAAGTAGAATTGAGTAATAGATAGCTCAAATTAATTTTGCAAAAGACTGTTAATAGGTCTAGAAAGAATTGGTCCAAGAAACTTGATGATGCATTATGGGCATATAGAACTGCATATAAGAATCATATGGGTATGTCTCCGTATAAAATGGTTTATGGAAAAGCATGTCACTTACCTCTCGAACTAGAACATAAGGCATATTGGGCTATTAAAGAGCTTAACTATGATTTCAAACTTGCCGGTGAGAAGAGGTTATTTGATATTAGCTCACTTGATGAATGGAGAACCCAAGCCTATGAAAATGCCAAGTTGTTTAAAGAAAAAGTTAAAAGATGCCATGACAAAAGGATACAAAAGCGTGAGTTTAATGTAGGCGATTATGTATTGCTATACAACTCTCGTTTAAGATTTTTTGCAGGAAAACTTCTCTCTAAATGGGAAGGTCCCTACGTTAAGAGGAGGTCTATCGTTCCGGTGCCATAAAAATCAACAATTTCAAAGGCACAAATCCGAAGGTGGTAAACGGTCAAAGGATCAAGCACTATATCTCAGGTAATCCTATAAATGTTGAAACCAATGTTATTGAAACTGTAACCCTGGAGGAATACATAAGGGACACTTTCCAGAACATTCCAGACTCCGAAAAGGAATAGGTATGTGGTACAGTAAGTAAACCGACTCCAAAACAATTTTTAAGGCAATATTGCTCCGTTTTGGAATATTTAGAAAAATAGAAAAATAGGTAGCAGTCCAGGGAGGACACGAGCCCTCCACGAGGGTGGAGGGCGCGCCCTACCCCCCTGGGCGCGCCCCCCTACCTCGTGAGCACCTAGTGTGCCCTCCGGACTCCATTTTCCTGCACGATACGTATTTTGGTCGGTAAAAATTCATTATATATTCTCCCGAAGGTTTTGACCCCCGTATCACGCAAATATCCCATGTTTTCGTTTCGAGTTGTTTCCGTTGCAGATTTGAGAATTCCGGAGACTCGATCGTCCTTCTATGAGGGTGAGCCTATGCCATGGAAGGGGACGACAAGCGTGCGTCATCAACAACACCTCCACCTCCAACAACAAAGAAGGAGACCTCATCACATGGGTATGGGCACTCCCCTTGGCAACTGCCAAGCTTGGGGGAGGTGCCCCGGTATCGTATCACCATCACAACTCCTATCTTTACCGTTTTTCTTAGTTCGATCCTATTAGTAGTATCTTGATTTAGTAGAATAAAGTCACGGCATGATCTAGTTTTGAAGTTTGCTTTATGATCCCTCTATGCAATCTAGTCCGTGAGCTATATATAATAAAGATTAGTGTTGAGTCAAGGGCTTGATTATTTTGCCATGATCTTGAGTGAATAAAAGAAAGAATAAAAAGAAACAAAGAGTTCATATTGATCTTATTGAGAGTAATGACTTCACATAGAAAGAGTATGACGATTAAAAAGTTGTTAGGAGTTGGCAAATATAGCTTTAGTCATCGTGGCAATTAATAGGAAGTAATAAGGAGAGAGAGGTTTCACATATAGATATACTATCATTGACATCTTTCATAATTGGGAGCACTCATTAAGTATGACATGCTAAAGAGTTGATGTTGGGCAAGGAAGACAACGTAATGGGTTATGTTTTCTCGCATCTCAGTTAAAGTATATTGTCATGGATCATTCAAACATGTTGAGCTTGCCTTTCCCCCTCATGCTAGCCAAATTCTCAGCACCAAGTAGAGATACTACTTGTGCTTCCAAATACCCTTAAACCAGTTTAGCCATGAGAGTCCACCATATCTACCTATGGATTGAGTAAGATCCTTCAAGTAAGTTGTCATCGGTGCAAGCAATAAAAATTGCTCTTTAAATATGCATGACTTATTAGTGCAGATAAATAAGCTTTGTACGAACTTGTTGTGGACGCAATAAAAGCGACGGACTGCATAATAAAGGTTCACATACAAGGGGCAATATAAAGTGACGTTCTTTTGCATTAAGATTTTGTGCATCCAACCATAAAAGCGCATGGCAACCTCTGCTTCCCTCTACGAAGGGCCTATCTTTTATTATTATCCTCTATCTTATACAAGAGTCAAGGTAATCTTCACCTTTCCCTTTTTCATTTTATCCTTTGGCAAGCACTTCATGGTGGGGTAATCCTGATATATATATATATATATATATATATATATATATATATATATATATATATATATATATATATATATATATATATATATATGGATGTACATTAGCATGAATTATTATTGTTGACATCACCCAAAGGTGAATAAGTTTGGAGGCAGCATTATAAGCCCCAATCTTTCTCTGTGTCTGATTGAAACTTCATAACCACAAGTATTGCGTGAGTGTTAGCAATTATGAAGGACTAAGTGATAGTTGAGTATGTGGACTTGCTTTTAAGCTCTGACATAGACTCCTTCCGATGTTATGATAAATTGCAATTGCTTCAATGACTGAGGTTATAATTTGTTAGCGCCTAATAAGGTTTCTGATTCATACTTTTGCATTGTGAAAAGATCATCACTTGAACATAAGTAATCATATGACAAATCTATATATGTTGCTGTTATGAAACAATCATGATGCCTTCATGTCCGTATTTTATTTTTATCGATGCCTCTACCTCTAAACATGAGGACATATTTATTGTTATTGGCTTTTCGCTTGAGGACAAGCGAGGTCTAAGCTTGGGGCAGTTGATACGTCCATTTTGCGTCATGCTTTTATGTTAATATTTATTACATTATGGGCTGTTATTTCACATTATGTCACAATACTTATGGCTATTCTCTCTTATTTTACAAGGTTTACCATGAAGAGGGGGAATGCCGGCAGCTGGAATTCTGGCTGGAAAAGGAGCAAATATTGGAGACCTATTCTGCGCAACTCCAAAAGTCCTGAAACTCCATGGAATATCTTAAAATAAATAAAGAAAAATCGTCGCCAAAGATGAAGGCCAGGGGGCCCACACCCAGCTCACGAGGGTGGGGGCGCGCCCCTCCCCCTGGGTGTGCCCCCCTACCTCGTGGGCCCCCTGGTGGCTCTCCGACGCCCATCTTCTCCTATATGAAGTATTTCGATGAGAAAAAAACCATAAGCAACTTTTCGGGATGAGATTCCGCCGCCACGAGGCGGAACCTTGGCGGAACCAATCTAGGGCTCCGGCAGAGCTGTTCTGTCGGGGACACTTCCCTCCGGGAGGGGGAAATCATCACCATCATCATCACCAATGCTCCTCTCATCGGGAGAGGGCAATCTCCATCAACATCTTCACCAGCACCATCTCATCTCCAAAACCTAGTTCATCTCTTGTATCCAATTCTTGTCTCTAAGTCCGGGATTGGTGCTAGTAGGTTGCTAGTAGTGTTGATTACTCCTTGTAGTTGATGCTAGTTGGTTTACTTGGTGGAAGATCATATGTTCAGATCCTTTATGCATACTATTACCCCTCTGATTATGAACATGAATATGCTTTGTGAGTAGTTACGTTTGTTCCTGAGGACACGGGAGAAGTCTTGCTATTAGTAGTCATGTGAATTTGGTATTCGTTCGATATTTTGATGAGATGTATGTTGTCTAACCTCTAGTGGTGTTATGTGAACGTCGACTACATAACACTTCACCATTATTTGGGCCTAGAGGAAGGCATTGGGAAGTAATAAGTAGATGATGGGTTGCTAGAGTGACAGAAGCTTAAACCCTAGTTTATGTGTTGCTTCGTAAGGGGCTGATTTGGATCCATATGTTTCATGCTATGGTTAGGTTTACCTTAATACTTTTGTTGTAGTTGCGGATGCTTGCAATAGAGGTTAATCATAAGTGGGATGCTTGTTCAAGTAAGAACAGCACCCAAGCACCGGTCCACCCACATATCAAATTATCAAAGTACCGAACGCGAATCATATGAGCGTGATGAAAACTAGCTTGACGATATTCCCATGTGTCCTCAGGAGCTCTTTTCCTTATATAAGAATTTGTCCGGCTTGTCCTTTGCTACAAAAAGGATTGGGCCACCTTGCTGCACCTTATTTACTTTTGTTACTTGTTGCTCGTTACAATTTACCTTATCACAAAACTATCTGTTACCACTCATTTCAGAACTTGCAGAGAATACCTTGCTGAAAACCGCTTATCATTTCCTTCTGCTCCTCGTTGGGTTCGACACTCTTACTTATCGAAAGGACTACGATAGATCCCCTATATATGTGGGTCATCATCTTCTCTCGCGCAAAAGCGGGTCATGAGTGTCGTGAGTGCTGCCATAGATTTCGGCTTTTCCTGTCCAAGGTGCCGGGCCAGCCACTCGTCACGGATATTGTGCTTGAAGGCTGCTAGGGCCTCAGTGTCCGGATAGTCGACTATTTGAATTTTCTTTGTTAGGAACCGTGTCTAGAATTGTCTGGCCGATTCTTCTGGCTGCTGAATTACGTGACTTAGGTCATCGGTGTCTGGGGGTCGCACATAAGTGCCCTGGAAATTGTAGAGGAAAGCGGCTTCCAGGTCCTCCCAACAACTGATTGATCCTGTTGGCAAATTGTTGAGCCAATGCCGAGCTGGTCCTTTAATGGCGTGAAAATCGTCGCCGCGGGCCATGTGGATATGAAGGAGATAATCCTCGATCCATACCGCAGGGTCTGTTGTGCCATCATATGATTCGATGTTTACGGGTTTGAAACCCTCGGGGATTTGATGATCCATTATTTCGTCTGTAAAGCACAGTGGGTGTGCGGCGCCTCTGTACTGGGCGATATCATGACGTAGCTCCAATGAGTTTTGTCTATTGTGTTCGGCCCTGCCGAATTTGTGGCCGGCGTGACGGTTACCGTCTCGAGCCGTGGGGTGCCCACGCGATCCGTAGATCGATCGTGTTTGCCTTGCCTTGTCCTCCAACATGTCTCGTAAGTCCAGCGCATATTCTCGTGCCTTGGTACGGGGTGCGGCTTGAGTGGAGGGCTGGGAGGCCTCTCTGTCGTGGCCACAAGGTGGCCGTTCGGCCGCATCAAGTGCTTCCTCCTCTAATTGGGGTAGCAACCTGCGCTTTGGGTAACTCTTGGAGGGGCGTTCGAGTTTATGCTCTTCGGCCGCAAGGACTTCGGTCCATCTGTCAACCAGCAAATCTTGATCAGCTCGGAGCTATTGTTGTTTTTTCTTGAGGCTTCTTGCCGTGGCCATAAGCATGCATTGGAAACGCTTTTGCTCAACGGGATCCTCTGGCATGATGAATTCATCATCGTCGAGGCTTGCCTCGTCTTCGGAGGGAGGCATATAATTATCGTCCTCGACCTCTCTGTCTGCCGCTCTCTCATGAGGGCTGGTTTCTCGATCCTCCTATGCTAAACCTTGCTGGAGGGGGTTTTCTTCAGCACTCTCTGGAGTATTATTATGTCCCGTGTTGGAATCACCATTTTTGTGTTGGCGGGATTTTGAGCGGCGCCGCTGACGCCGGCGCTTGGGCTGTTTCTTGGAGGGGTCATCCTCCGCTGTTCCATCGCCCTCTCCCTCTTTTGGGGTGTCCACCATGTATATGTCATATGACGAGGTGGCTTTCCAGGGCCTGGTAGGCGCTGGTTCTTCATCATCTCCTTCATCGGCATCCATATCGTTGATGTCTTCGGAGTCGAAGTCGAGCATGTCGGTTAAGTCGTCGACAGTGGCTACAAAGTGGGTGGTGGGTGGGTTTTGAATTTCTTCATCGTCCGTACCCCAACCTTGCTGACCGTAGTCCGGCCAGGGCTCTCCTGATAAAGAGAGAGACTTCAGTGACTTCAGGATATTGCCAAAAGGCGAGTGCTGAAAGACGTCCGCAGCCGTGAACTCCATGATCGGCGCCCAATCGGATTCGATCGGCAGGGGCGCGGAGGGTTCGGAGTCCGGAGAAGAATCCGGCTCCGTGGAGTCATGAGTCTCGCAGAGTACGAGGCTGGTGTTCGGCTCAACCGCTGTTGGGATCACAGCCCCCGAGGTGGCGTCCAACCGCCCATCCTCGATCGGCGCGGTTGGCTCCGAACTAAGGGTCAGAGCCGATGCGGGTGTGGCCTCCAGGGCACTGTTCGGCGGCAGAGCTAGATCATGCTCATCGTGACAGTGCGGCGCGCTCGGTGGTGGTTTGAGTCCGTCGAAGATCAAGTCCCCGCGGATGTCAGCCGTGTAGTTGAAATTTTCGAATCTGACCTAACGGCCAGGGGCGTAGCTTTCGATCTGCTCTAGATGGCCAAGTGAATTGGCCCGCAGTGTGAAGCTACCAAAGACGAAGATCTGTCCGGGGAGGAAGGTCTCACCCTGGACTGCATCGCCATTGATAATCGTAGGAGCCATTGGGCCTGACGGCGACGGCACAGAGGAACTCTCAATGAAAGCATCAATGTCGGTGTCAAAATCGGCGGATCTCGGGTAGGGGGGTCCCGAACTGTGCGTCTAGGCCGGATGGTAACAGGAGGCAAGGGACACGAAGTTTTACCCAGGTTTGGGCCCTCTCGATGGAGGTAAAACCCTACGTCCTACTTGATTAATATTGATGATATGGGTAGTACAAGAGTAGATCTACCACGAGATCAGAGAGGCTAAACCCTATAAGCTAGCCTATGGTATGATTGTTGATGTGTATGTTGTCCTACGGACTAAAATCCTCCGGTTTATATAGACACCGGATAGGGTTAGGGTTACATAGAGTCGGTTACAATGGTAGGAGATCTTCATATCCGTATCGCCAAGCTTGCCTTCCACGCCAAGGAAAGTCCCTTTCAGACGCGGGACGGAGTCTTCAATCTTGTATCTTCATAGTCCGGGAGTCCAGCTGAAGGTATAGTTCGGCTATCCGAACACCCCCTAATCCAGGACTCCCTCAAGCATGAAAAGGAATTTGTCTCGTGTGACAGTAAGAAGAAGAATGAAAATGCAAGGAGTAAATAAGAATAAGAATAAGAAATTTTCTTATGATATGATGATGAGACAACTGCCAAGAATGCAGGACTATTTTACTCTGCGTAAGAATATGCATGTCTTATTTTCTGGTTATGGATATTGTATAGTACTGCATATCTTTTTTTTTAATATAATGCTTACCAAAGGCTTCAATATTTTGCTATATTTTGTTATGGATATGGACTTTGAGAGTTTGTTTACCTGGCACCATTCAGTCAAGTAGCCATTCATGTGAACTTTTATTTTGTCCATATGAAAGAAAAGGACCATATGGTCTGTGGCCTTTTCATCCATCATTTACACTGTGAATCCAACACCAGTGGTGCTGCTTTGTTTCTGTGATCACATTGTGGTGCCTGGCACATTTGCCCCATCACTTCGTTACCCCTTTCTCCTGAAATGTTGATTAATTTCCGTTTCGGTTAAGATTGGGGCACTCCTAGGTCAAGAAAATTAGCAAAGGTCATGCCTAATTTTCTTGACTTAGAAGGTGCCCGATTCTCAACAGAAACAAAAATTAATCAGCATGTATCTTGATATCAACCAATAGTAGTGATCTAGTGCTTTAGTGGTTGGATTAGTTTAGTATTTTTTTTCACACACTCAGACACCCTTGCTTGCCATGTGTGTGAGAGAGATAGTGAGAGGATACAAGAAGAAGGGGTTAGGAAGATGCTGCCTGCTCATCAAAGCTAACCATTTCCCCCTTTTCACCCCTTTTCCTTTGTCTTTTGTGGTTTGCAAGGAAGCTACTGCTTTCATCCCAAAACACCTAGCAACAACACACTAACAGGTTCCATCCCAAAACACCTAGGCAATATCACAAACTTCTATTTGGATGGCCATGCTAACCCTTGACCATAAATACTTGAGATGGATGTAGCAGGCTTAAAGAAAGAAATGTTTTTAGGCCAACTCGACTGGGCCTGGCTGAAAATGCACAAGTCATCGGACGCAAGAGATGATGTAGTTTTGAATTATGAACGTAGGAAATGTCGTCATCGGACGATGAAAGTCTCCCGAGGGAGTGCGGCTGGTGCCACGACGATCGAGGTCTGTGCGACAGGCCTCACCTGGACGATGATCGGCGCTTCAGCATTAAGCTTGAGGAGACCTTCGAAGTTGAAACGGTACACAATGACGACAAGTGTTTTTTTTCATGATTAAGCATGACTTCAACTATTTCAACGTGTAATTTTCATCTTTTACAATTCGAGTATAGCTTATCCCATGCCATGCAAGACGCTGTGTCTTGGAGAGTATGGATTTTAAAGACCATGGAAAGTTATTATGAAACAAAGAAAATTCACCTAAGAACTCATCATGATGTGGATTTTGAAGTAAATCTGTATAATTCTAGGAGCGTAACCCATTTTGGTTGCAAAAATTAGAAAGCATTTTGCAAGATGTATGGTTTTGATGAGGGTATGCTTGTCACCATGAATCTTGGTGATCCTAACATCGACAAGACACTATGGACATTTGGGTCCTTGTTGATACGCCTCCAGTTCTACCGCTATGTGAGTTTCTCAAACATAGTTAATTATTAACTAATTTATATTATTCATCTCTACTCCTAATATCTCAGTTGGTAGGTCGCGTTCCGGGTTTAATTTTCGTCCCACCTCACCTGGTCTTTTTTGGTACCTGCTCCCACCTCCCGCTCAGCCGCGATGAACCAAGAAAAACCCTCAGGGCCGAGTCCCACATCCGCCCCCACGCGCCTAACCTCCCTTCGCACCCATCTAACACGAACAAACCGGCGAAAATTAACCAACGAAAAAAAACCTGGCGAAAATTAACCAACGAAAAAAATCGCAAACCAATCCCCCACACGTACGAGCGAGGTCTCGTGCCCTCGAGCGAGAAACAGACACCCGAGTCTGTGCCCTCATTCGTCCGCCGCCGCTCTTCATCCCTTCACCGCCGCCGCTCCATCCCTTCGCTGCCGCCCTGGCACTGATCCGCCGCTGGTCTCCACTGATCCGGCCTCCACTGATCCGGTGCATGTCCAGTTGAGGACCCTCCGCCGAACGCTTCCAGGATCCGGCGCCGATCCCTTCCAGGACCCGTCGCCGAAGACGTCCAGGATCCGGCTATCCCTTTCACCAGCCGCCGCCGGAGGCGTCCAGGATCCCGTGCCAGAGACACTCACGTCCAGGTATCACATTTCAAACAACCATATCATGAACTGATAAGAAATTAGGTATAATGTTACAGCCATCACATTTCATACACCCACCGCCAGTTCCATACTGCAAAGTAATACCAGTTCCATATGCATCACATCACACTGCACCTTCTATGTAGAATATGAAGATCTTGCAAGCTATCAGCCAACCAAAACTGCAAAGTAAAACAGCAGCACGTAAGGTTCAGAATAAGTAAAACAGCTAATCTTTTTGCATTTTTCAACCATAACCGAAATAACAAATTGACCAAACATAATAAGTGAAGCAAATGTACAGAGAGAATAGCATGATTTCGTGAAGCAATGGTTTAGCTATAGTGTCAACCAGGAAAGCAAATAGATGCACTATGCATTTTGGATCAATGAGACATTTGGAACCATGCGATGGATGCACCTTCTATGTAGAAGCAATTAGGATAATCTTAAGATCTCGCAAGCTTCCAGCCTAGCAAAACATATCTCTGACAAAACTGCAAACCATAAGGTTCAGCACGTGCTGTTTAGAACAAGTTCACACAGAAACACAATAAACAGGACACTAATCTTTTTACATTTTTCAACCATAACCGAATTATCAAACTGAGACAACAAAATAAGTGAAGCAAATGTACAGAGAGAATAGCAGGATTTTGTGAAAAGATGGTTTAGCTATAGTGTCAACCAGGAAAGTTTTTCGCCGAACAATAAGATGCACTATGCATTTTGGATCAATGGTTTATAATAAAGCAATTGCGCTTAGTACAAGGTAGATCCAAAAAGATACACTAAACCAGAAAAGTAACCTGTTCCATGATAGTTAAAATGAAACCAGAAAAGTAACCTGTTCCATTATAGTTAAAATTAAAATTGGAGCATGCAAATTATATGGCTTTCACAGATCTGAAGAAAAGGTTTAGTTAAAATGAAGGGAGCAAAGGATTACCAGAATTATAATGGAAGATGTATGCATGATAAACATTTAAACAACAGTTTGTAGGCCAAAATAAGTAATAATCCAGTGAGTGAGTGCATTGATGACACATACAAAACATCTAATCTAAGGTTGATTGTGTTAATTACCTATATTTTTATTGGCTGCAAAAGTTACAACTTACTAATCTAAGGTTGTAATGCATGCAGTTTACTGCCTGTGCATTGTCGAAGACACAAACCAAGAACATTGTATGAAAAAGAGAGGACCAAACAAGTGAAACATTGCATTACAGATTTCAAAACTGCAGAAAACAAGATGAATTTGTTTATAATAGTCTCATCATCTTATGTCTGTGGGAGCATAGATGGAGCTATATGCCTTGACCAATTTCCTAATAACACAATTTTCCCGAGTATTATAGCATCACGGTTAACAAAAGTGATGTCTGCACTCGGCTCTAGAACAAACAGATTTCATAATAGGTGTTCTACTGAGCAAGGAAACTGATTTCAGAAACCAGAATTTCCATGTTGACAATATATGTGGTCAGGCATCAAAACAGTTTGAAAGTTAGTGCATTCTTTATCCTTAACATGCCGACCGGTCTATTTTCTTGTTCCTAGATTTCCTAGCTAAATGTGTATAGTTTCTTTCTGTCAGCTAAACGTCAATATGTTGGATGATGTTGTGGAGAGGGCCACCGTGAGGGGGTTTGCATTTCCAAAGTCAAAGGTCGCCATCGCCTTGACCTGCTTGGACCTCCTGACCTTTCACAACGCTCAAACAGGAAACACATGTTGGAGGAGGAGACCACAGGCTAATTGTAAGCATCAACTATTTGTTAGCTATCAATCTTGTCCTTTGAGCATCTATACCTTATTTCCTAAACCATTATGCATGAGCTTTGCAGGATGATTTGGATCAGTGGATCAGAGGATGACATGAACAGGTATTTCCATTCAATCATACCCAAAATGATAACGTATACCCTCACTTAACATGCATGTGCTTGTGTGGAGTGCCTGCAAAATTAATAGCTCAAGTCTCTCAACATGCAGATGTGGAGAGGCTTCTCCTAGCGTCATTGCAACTGTGATGTGCATTTCCTTGCTTTCGGCTCTAATCAAGTTTGTAGCGTCTGGGAATGTGCATATGAAAATCCACACGTAATAGTATTGTAATGCGATTTGGCTGCTATATTTTTTTCACACTGGTTTCTAAAGATGTTCAAGTTATCTCATATAATATATCGAATTATAATGGATAAGTTAAGTGTACATACTAATTTGAAGATCCTTTTGCTGTCATACACATATTACTGCAGGACCATAGCGGACCATTGCAATGCGGCAAATCAAATCTCAATACTCGGCACTCTTCTATGTGGATCAGTAAGTTGTTTATCTACTTTCACTTTTAAATTGCTTGTTGAACACACTTGATTCACTTTGTGCATGTTATTTTAATCTTGCTAAGTGCATACAGAAAAAATTCTACTTGCCCCTTGTCATGCACAAAATCGAATAAACATTGCAAATTACTTTACGCGAATCTGATCCTATAGTTAAATATTATTTGGTCTAAGAAATGAGATGAAGTTTGTCCCTAGAATATATAATGGACTGAAAACAAAACCCAAAATGTGGCAATTCAAACACCCAAAATAAATTACTTGCATACCTTATTGAGATGATTTTTTTGAAGTTTATGCGTTTACCAGCTTGGTGAATGAATCACTTGAGCTCATTGTACTTGTCTCACTTCTCACTCCAACTGACTTCTTACTCCTGAAAGTAAACATAATTGAAGGTCAAATAGTATACACAGGAATAAACACATCATTCATCTACTTTATATTTCCTAGATTCAGTGTAGTACAAAGGTATAACCGAAAAAAGTAAATATGCCGAGTCAAGAAAAAATGCAGATAAAGAGAATAGTAAAAGACAGAGCTTGCCTAAGAAGTAAGACTGCTTATGAATGTGAGTTGTGACAGAAGAAAAGCGGGTAGGTATGCAGGGGTGATTTATTACAGGTGAATAACCACATAATGAAGAATATATTTTAGTAGAGATGAAGAATGCCTACATCTGTAATATCAGTCCTTTATTTTATCCATTTTAGTAGGGATCTCTACTCCTAATGTCTCAGTTGGTAGTCTCCGCGGTTAATTTTTGTCCCACCTATCATGGTTTTTTTTCGTCCCTCATCCCACCTCACTGTTAGCCGCGTCAAACCCAAAAAAACACGTCCCGATGCCCCCATGCAGTACAGGGCCGCACCTCCCGTCGCACCCATCTACAAGCGAAGGAAAAAGAACCTATGAAAATTAACCAATGAAAAAAAACATACAAAAATTAACCAGCAAAAAAAAACCTAAACCAATCGCACGCACGACTCTCCTGTCCTCCACTCGCACGCCTGACTACGCCCGACTCACTGCCCTCGTTCGCGGCCGCCCTCCATCCCTTCGTTGCCGCCCTCACACATCAAGATCCGCTTGAGGAGACGTCGCCGATCCGTTTAGAACCCACCGCCGATCACATTCAGGATGGAGGCGGTGATCCCCTTCTAGAGCCTCATGCCAATCCCCTGATCCGCCGCTGAACCCTTTGAGGTCACGTCCATGATCCGGCGACGATCCCCTTCAGGAACCCTGAGCCGGCGCTGATCCCCAGACAGCGAGGTATTATTTGAACACAGCTTACACATATATCATACAGCCATCGCATGTTCAAATATCCACATTATGACAAAGAGACATCTGTTAAGAACCTATATTTAACACACCAGAATGGAAAGGGTGCACTCTACATATGCACTATTGTTCGTTGCAAAGATTGTTCCTTGACTACATGTTTCACGTTCCAACAATGTATGTATGTCAATCAGTACCAAGTAGAACCATCGACAGCAAAATCACACCTTCCAGTGATGCATGTAGGTAGTACAATACCTTGCCAGGTTGGGAGAAGAAAACATCGTCAAATATTTGACCTGAAAGAATGTTTTGAATCAGTGTGATGCTTATCCAGAATCCACGGCCACACACAAAAAAGATACTTCCAAAGAAAGTTTGCACATGCAACGCACATCTTCATTTTCATATGCCTGAGTAAACCATGACAAACATGCACTAAAAGGTTGGCATATGGTTTGTATATTTTATCAGCACTATTTTTTCACTCGCTCTAAAAAGGTTAATATATATATAGTAATTTCCTTTTCCCTTTTATTTCTTAAACTGCTAATAAGATCATGACTCATCAAGATTGATGCTTATTCATCTCATTTTCACTTGATCAATAAACGCAAAGCCCTGTTCATATCAGTACACTATCATGTATTTCATTATATGTAACCTCATCACGTGGTATCTCATCTAACTTGATCACATGGTTCCCAAAAAGCAAAGTTTTATTTCAGTTCAAAGTTTGAATTTTGCAGGAAAGCCAAGCTTCTGGATATAAGAGCATAATGAAAGTAGAAAACATTTACAATTTCTGAACCTTTCACCTCTGATATGTATGAAAAGAAATAAAGCTAGGCAATACCTTTCTAGCTGCGAGTTTACATTGCTGTTCACTTTTTGCTCCAGTGCAAACCTGATAACACAGCAACGGTATACTTTGCATCAGTATGTAATTAGGAGGATACGACCACTAAGACAATAACTCTCTGGTATAACTATCAAATTCACTTTCCTGTAAAATGTTAACAAAGGCCACTGAATCAAAACATTTTTGTAGGTTTCCATTAAGGTGAATGGAATCAACTGATACCCAAGGAATTTTAATTGAAGTATAGTATCAATCCAATCTCGACAAATCTTTGCTTAACTTTTCAATGGCTGAATAGAGGGACTTTCTACTGATTAAAAAGATTTAATTCTGACATGTAGATAATAAGAAAAATATGTAGTGAACCCCAAACACTTAGTGTCCATGGGGGATCTGCATTGAATTTCAACACTCAGCTGACTACAACATGAATATCTACTCATATGCGCGTACAGTATCAGCTCCAACATCATTAGATAATCAAACTACAAAAGAACATATTCTGCATCAGATGTACATGAACTTGGCCTTACCATTTTTCCTGAAGCAGATATCAATGTGGTAGTTTTTGGTTCTCTTATCCGCATGATAACTGTAGCAAACCATTGTTCAAAATAGAATGTCAGCAAAGCAAAGCATAATATATATGCTTCTGAACAGATTTGCATGCATCAGAACAACAAAAGACAGAGCAAATGTCCAGATTTCACATATGTGCATTTCACATTGACAAGCCCATCTATTTTATGCCTAAAAAGAAGGCCAGGTGATCAATTTAAAAACGGCATTATCAGTTATGCCTACATTGTTCCATTTTCCTCACCTCAGACTGACAGTGAATAGGCACATGATGATCTTGCTTTAGTTACTGCATGCATGTGGTTGTCGTTTACACCTGAACTTGATTGCCTAAAACCCAATAGGAAGTTCTGATTTATTGTCTTCTACTCCCTCCGTCACAAAATAAGTGTCTCAACTTTGTACTAACTTTAGTACAAAGTTGTACTAAGCTTGAGACACTTATTTTGGGACAGCGGGAGTATTATTTTAGTCGTTGTTTAGGTGAACTCGGCTTGCGTTCTTGTTTACATTAATCTTGAGTTAAAGCCTTCTATTACAGGAGCATTGTATTTTGCTGGAGATTAATGCCCATATAGTCAAATGCCATGCCAGCTTTCAGGGTGTGATTTAAATTGAATCTAAAACAACCTTATCAGGGTTCCTATAGTACTCTGTTTGTTTTCAGAGGAAGTGATCTCAGAGGAGTGAAAAATGCATGTAGCAATGTTTCAGAACAAGGATATGCATTGTCCAATGCTTAACTGGTTTCATTCACTAATATAGAAAAACTGTTGCATCTGTTCTCTCCCGACATATCTGGACAGAATCAATACTTACCCAAACATCTGATACCCAACCCCTCCATCGAACTAAAAACAATCCCCCGCCCCCAAATGCCTTCATTAAAAAGGAAATAGACAACATGATATCCGCACCCCGCAATCACAGAAACAAAAAATCGCTACAACAGATAGGCCTACGCACTCGCGTGTCTCCCTCCTCTCTCGCTCGCTCAACTCGATCCCCACACCACCGCCTCCGCCGCCCACGTCTCTTGTCTCTCTCAAGACCCAGCACCGCTCCCCTCTCTCCGGCAATCGCCAACGCGCCCTCTTCGCCCATGAGCATTCCTACCGCTGCGACCACGACAGCAGCCACGCTGCCCCACCACGCAACACTTGCATTGGACAGGGCCGGCCTTGGGATCAATCAAAGTAAATTATGTAGCCTCGTACTTGGAGGAAACGGGTGAATATTCTGCAGGTGCTGTCGCAAGGGACAGCAGAGGGCATGTTGTTATTTCTATCTGTCAGAATACGTCACCTAGCCGTAGTGTTGAGGAGGCCGAAGCAAAAGCAACCCTTATTTGGTTGCACGCACTGTCGAGGGTCTACAGGAGCCCCGTGATTTTGGAACTTGAGTGCCAAATTCGGATTAAGGAACTGATGACAGGGAAGCAGTCCCTCTCCCCCTGCTATGGACTACTAAGAGACATCAAGCAAGCACCGACAAACTTCTTGGATCATAGTATCAGCAGTGTGGGGAGATTGTGCAATGCCCTTGCTGATGGGCTTGGAGCGTTGGCCAGGAATTCGGAAGACCAGGAGAGGATTGCTGACGTACCGGACTGCCTCACCCGCTTATGATCTCTGAATTTGTGGTTTCAGCAGAGTAGCTTTACTACTCTGAATCTCAAAAAGAAAAAGGTTGTGCCTCTCCGTGGGATAATCATGGCAATTTCAAGGGGTAAAATTCAGGGGGAATTACCTGTAGGGTATGGAGCCAACGGCGGCCGCGTTAGACCCCGACCATCGAACGCGGAGACGGCGCCCCCGCCGGCCTCAAAGTTGTCGTCGCTGTCTGCTTCCTCGTCCTCGAAGAGCCTCCATGGCGCCGGACCCCGGCCACCCCTGCGTCAAGCCACCGGCAACCGAAGCCAACAAGACCTCGCGCCCATGTCCCATGAGATGAGCCCCTCCTGTGGTCTTGCGCCGCCGTCGTCCCGCGAGTCACAGGCCACCTCGCCGGAGATGAGCACCGCCACGGATCCGGCCAGAACGGGACCGAATTGAGCACCCACACCCGGATCAACGCGTCCCTGTGTCTGTCGTCGTCGGATGCGCCGCACCCAGCTCGTGGGAGCTCCAAACACCGCGTTGCACCTCTCCTGCATCCCCAGCCTGCACTTATCCCCGTGCTCGAGGCCGCCGCCATTGGGTCGCTCCTCTTACTTGAGCGTCCGTCGCTATGGACCTATCGTCCTCCTCCAGCCGAGGCCGTCGCGGGACCAGCCGTGACCTTCGTCGTGCGGCAACCACCGATGCATGCGACAGATGCGGTGGTCGGTGGGCAGAGTCGCGTGGTTGCGGCAGGAGCTTGTGGTCACGCGCAGCGGATGCGGCGGGGGAGGGGAGACCGGGAGAGGGGCGAGAGAGGTTGAGTGAGTGGAGAGGAGAGGAAAGAGTACTGGGGGAGATAAGGTTGCGTTCCGTTCGGTGCCGAACGAAATAAACTTTTTTTTTGAAATTCCTAATTTTTTAGGCTTAGATTGGGTGCTGGTTGGGCCGTGCTGGATAGCTAATTTGGGCTTTGGATCGGCAACGTTTGCTCTACGAAAATAGATAGATAAATAAAGTATATATGCCTCAAAAAAATAAAAAATGTATATATATTAAACATGGTTCATAGCCTATATAAATAAGTTAAAATGATTTAGGAAATTTTAGATGAGTACTTATTTATATATGAACATTATTGTTGGTTGCTTTCCACGAGAGATATGCAACATCTTTTTTAATAATATGAAAAAGCTGTTCTTTTTTACAAAATAAAACAGTTGTGTTAGTTTCACTTTTATTATTATTATACACTATATATGTTTATATGATGCAGTATAAAATAGCGTTTATATTTCATGAGAGATAGAAAGTGACGGATTCCGACATACGCATTGGTGTAACGATGACAAACCGGACTGAAACACCACGAGAGGAGGTGCATATAGCTAATCATTCTTTGTATGTATGTTAAACATGATAATACAAAGTGTGTATTTTATATATATATATTTCTCAAATATAGGAGACATATATATGGATTTTGGAGATGCACAAAAAGAATCCATCGACAAGGGTTCTGAAGTGACGTCATTGAAAGGGGTCGAAAATTCACGAGTTTTTTTTACAACATAATGATGCAGAAACGGTGATATCTCATAACAAACCCAAAAAATGTCAATTTAAATGTTATCGCACAAGGTATTTTTCAATATTATTATCGATCTTTTCTTTGTCATATTACCTTTTGTATTCCACTAATTTGGCTCATTTTTGTATCATGTCGACAATCTATGTTTATACCCCTAGAGATATTACAGTCATCGTATCAATCATGTCTGCCCCCAAGAAAACCAAGTTCGTGGGCATCGCAAGTGAAGTGGACTTCAGTTATTAATTAATTACTAGATCGGAAGCGCGCCAAGGCGCGCGTTGCCTGGCTCAGCACAGTGACCCCAGCGTCTAAACCCTCAACATAACAAAGCATTTAACCAAAAGAAATTAGAATAACCGCTTAGAATAAATGTGTTCAATATATATCACAAACACTACAAAGATCTATCAAGAGCAAGGTATAGTTTCTTCCCAAGATAACTGATTTTAGTATAGGGCATACAGATTAAATATGTACCAAAAGCGAACTATAGCTGTTGCCCAGGATAACCGCAATTTCACTACAGATCATAAGGCAAAATTTGTACCAAAAGCTAGGCACAATGTTTGCCGAGGAAAACTGATTTGCATCAAATAATACAAAACATAAAGACATAGATTCTATAAATATAGCCAGGCAATTCATACCAGCAAGTGTAAGAATAAGTGTTACAGGAGATGTTGTATCTGCTCATAAACACAATGAGATAACAGACAATTGGAAACGATGCTCTAGAAACATCAATATCTACGGTACTTTATAATTGATCATTATTGATAACTCTACTTCCTCTTTCCAAGTTCTGAGGCGAAGCTAATGCAATTAGTAGTGGACAATACTTGACAGACTTCATCATCCTAATGATAATATGGAAGCTCTATAGATAATATTAGAATTAGCTCATGAACTTAGCCACTATGCAAGCTATACAAAATTCAGATAGATGGCATGTTGAGATTGAAAACAAACCAGTAACACTGGGCCTGTAGAGAATAAGTAGAAAAGATTGCACTTAACAACTAAGAGATCCAAATAAGTATGCAGCTAAACGAAGAAATTACCTGCAAGAAAAGATGATGTAGGTTAGGGCAACATATGATCCACTTGATACTTGAGCAGGAAAAGGATGGATACCTATGTACAACTGGAGTAACTTATCTCATACGATGCAACGGTAGTATTAAGAGAGGACTGTGTAATTTGCCTTCAGATTAACAATGTATGGGGGTTATTTGGTTAACTAATTACAACTGCATGTCACTGAAATTACACTTTCTATATAATAAATTAATAATCCACACCCATATAGATAAATATGCAATTTTACATTCCCATGATTTAGCTACCTTTGGATCCTCAGATAGGAAGTACAATGAAGTATAGCTGAGGTCTTCACAGCCAAACTAAGAAGTACAATGACATAATAGAAATACAAAGCACAATAGGAACCATTGATTTCTGCTATGTGATGATTAACGGATCATCACATGAACTGTTAGCATGATTAGTTGTCTTGTTTGTGGGGTGAGAGTAAAAAATCAGAACCATGGTTATCTAAGAAATTCATATGTTTCTTCAAACCATAAAGAAATTCATATGTTTCTTCAAACCATAATTAAATTCATATGATTTTTCAAGAATCAAACACTATTCTTCAAGATTGTTCACCTAAGATCTAGGAGAAGTGTACTCTAAACTGAGGCAAATTCAGGTGCCTAATTCGAAATTGTACTTCAAACCATACAAAATACCATTAAAGCTTTCATGACAGAGATCTTTGTAAATCACCTTTTACATAGCACTGGTCTAGCTCTCTAAGCAAGTACTACTCTATGGTTCTGTTGGTGCATATACATCTAAGGAACATGAATTAAAGCAGTTTATTTCTATAGCATGGATCCTTTCATTTGAAGTAGAGACGCACATGAATTTTAGCTATTGCATGTGAGGATAGGCGTTGGGCTTGGGGACGCAAGGTAAGGAAATACCTCAGGCTGTAGTGGATACGCCGGGTCGCCGGCATCGATTTCGTGGCCTGGCCACAGACTATCCCCACCATGATCCGGGTGACCACTGTGAGCACCACAGGTACCTAGATGACAAGAGAGGTGGAGGGCCGGCCTGACCAACATGCAACAATAAGAAAACAATTTACTACATTTAGAATAAATTTAGAAAGAACCAAGAAGAATGAAAACCAGCAAAAGTTGGCATTGCAAGGAAAGAAAAATCTGGTGATCATTTAAGAAACATGACACTCACATTTTAGTCAAATTCAACTTGGAAGAAGCTGAGAGCAATCGTTCCTAAAAGTGAAATGTCATACTCGCTAAGATTTGAATTGCCCAATAGGATCTATATTTCAATGGAATCAATGACCCTAATAACATTTCTTAAAACAACAATTGTAAATGAAAAGATATCATTTATCTGAAATGACAATTTAGAACCAAGATCTCAAAGATGTACAGTTTGGCTACACATTAGACCTGACGCTCAGAACTATGCAAGGAAAGTACACACTAAAAAAACCAAGCATCATAGAGCTTGGAGAGAAACATATATTTCTATGCAATGGGCGAGTACATAAGCAGAAACATGCAGTGTAGGACAACAAGCCTATGAAACAAATAAGTTGTCTCAACAATGACCTTGGCGACAAGAGGCTGCGCTTGCCAGCATTCCTAGGAAAATATTTCTGATAAGTAATAAGGAGCATGTACATGTGCCTTTTGCCTCAGTGTCTCTCCCTATCCTTACATAACTCTCATGATCATAAACAGGTTGATATTGGACTTATTCAGCATGCTGACCAAACCTTAATAAACACTACATTAACACATCTCATGTTGTAGCAGAGGCATTAGCAAACACACAAGTACGACACCAACTGCGACCAACACATCATGTAAACAGTAACCTGCAGGACCACCACAACAGGAGAGAAAATCAGAAACTACCTTGAATCCATGGTCGACGACAACGCTGCTCCTCCACTTCAGTGTGTTACAACCACTGCTGACCAAACCCCGCAACCTGGTCAATCTTGCACGATTGGCCATGGACAAGGAGGTCGTGGATGCTGCAACTGGCTCTTGTCTGATGCCCCACCTTCTCCAACTCCACCCTCACAAGAATTGAATGCTAGAAGAAATCGGTCAGTTTAAACTTGAGTCCCTCCAAAAATGGTTGTATGCTAAGATTATAGGATATCAGACCTTGAAAAAGCATGCCAACCACAAGCTTCACAGCAATATATAGACCTATAAAGGAGCTCAGGAGCCTGGAAATAGAAGAGGCTTTCATCATTATAGAACACATTGAGTAAGACAAGAAATCTATATATCTTTGATGTAGTTATTTTATCAAACCAAGTAACAAAGTAGCATTCCTACTAAGTGCATGAAAACTAAGAGCCTGCTAAAAGTCATCCATGTTTACATTAGAAAATAGTTGCATCGAGATATCTTTTGGTGGGGTCACACAAGGAAAATATCAATACAAGACACAAAAACGGGTTAGAAAAACTCAGGTTACCTTCAATTGACCCAAGGAAACTACCATCAGAACAGTTCAACCGAACCACCATGATGAAGAACACTTCTATTATTGTTTTAATGATATAGTAATTGATTGCTTTCTACTGACCTCCTTTAAAGGCAATTAGCCACTTCTCCGATGGAAGTCAAAATAGTGCCTATGCTTTTCTTCAGATGTGGCCTAATATCACACGATAAATGCTTTAAGCGTGCTCAAACAATTAGATAAGGCAAAGCGCTACTGTAAATAACTAAAAACAAGAGGAAAATGAAATACTAAGGAAAGGAAAAGTTCATTACCACACCCATCTGAAGGTTTGCAGCCTGAGTTCCAAGATACACAGATTGCATCAACCAACCCATCTTCAAGACAACAAACAAGACATATAGGGTTTACAATCTGTTCAAGAAAAAAACCTGCGATGAGCACCAGAGGAAGTGGAGAAGAGGCGGTGGCGATGACGCCAGGGACACAGAGAATGGGTTGTACGTCTTCCCCCATCTGTGCTGCAGTCCATGGAGGAGCAGATACGCAAGCCGCAACCTCCGCTCCTCCTGACGATGCAGGCACATGAACTCGACCGGGGAGCAGCGGCCCGAGCGAGGTTGAGCCTCTCCTGGCGATGGAGGAGATGGAGGGAGGGGCGGCGAGACAGGAAGGACGGGGAGCACGGCGAGCGGCGGCCTCTCCTGGCGATGGAGGAGAAGGAGGAAGGGGCGGCGAGACAGGAAGGGCGAGGAGCATGGCGAGCGGCGGCGGCGTGGCAAGGAGCACCGCGAGCGGCGGGCGGGAGAACTGGAACGGGACGATGTGGTGGCTAGATTTGGGATAGGAGAGGCGCGTCGGGCTTTTTATACTTGTTGATGAAATTCCAATAATGCCCTTGGCGGGGCACCGGAATAACATGCGTTGGTAGCCCAGTTTTAACATTGTTTCGATCTACAGTGCTCAGTTTTGATCCGACGAATGGGATCAACCGGGGGCTTGATCCGACGGTCCAAAATGTATCAAGAACTAGATCCAACGGCCAGGAAGCGCTAAAGTCTGAGGAGGCTGGGTTCCTCCCACTATGTATCTTACGCAATGTCTGTGTTATATTGTATGACGTGTGAAATTTAACATGCATTGTTTTTATATAACTCTTGCAAAATATTTCAAGAGCCTGTGGCGACGCACGGGCATTGTACTAGTTTCAAAATAGTTGACAGCTTATTTTCATTGACAGCTTATTTTCATTCTTCAAAGAATGTGCGGAAGATGGTAGAAAAAACCTACTACACCGATGGCTCCGAATTAACTTACAAGGAGAAATAAATCATCTGGTCGGATTTTGTACTGACATTGAGAATTACAATATCTACGATCAAACTCCTCAACATTATGGTCAATACGTGCCACTAGTGCATGTGTTGAACTACGGTAACTACCATGGAGATACCTTGGTAAGATTTTTTACTATTACGACATCTGTGCATCTTTTGCATACTTCTAAAACTTGTACATCATTGCTAACTATAAAATTATTACTATGTTTTTCAACAGATAATTCCAGATAATTGTGTGCCTCATTTGATCAGAAAGGTAGACTTAATGTTTTGAACATACAGCCAGGTCATCCTACGAATCTCAATTTTCCATACCAGATTTCTAAAAGAAGTGGAGACATGCAAATCAAAGGATGGAAAAAATGTATGGACAGTCGTAAGGAGGTTCTTGGAAATAAAAGGAAGCGAAGCGCAAGAATTGGAGACATGATGATCTCCATTCTCCATAATGGAGAGTCAGGGTCTATATTGTTTTATGCTATTTTACCTTAAAGAGGGTATTTAGGTCCTTAGTTCAATCTAAGTCATGTTTAGGCATAGCAGTAGCAGTAGCACGGAGATAAGAGAGGACACATCTCTCAATTATCTCCGAATGCAGTATTACTTTCGACAAACTCGCTACTCGCGGTCTCGAAACTTGTAATGTTCTAACTTTGTTCGGTCTTTTGAATTCGGAGACTAATATGATGAATTGTATTCGGAGACTAATCTTCTATTATATTTGATGAATCTGTTGTTTATATGTTGTGTTGTCTATATTCTGTGAAGTAATATATTTTATAACCTGTGCAAATATCAGAAAAGAAAAAAAAATCCTAATATTCATACTAGTGGCACACCATACATCATATTAGTGGCGCACTGCTATAAAAAATACTAGTAGTGCATTATCTGTTAGTGCGCCATTGTAACCCAGAGCACAAGTTAAATATGGCCCTCTGGAAGGCATACTAATGGCGCACCATGTGACTTACTAATGGCACACTGCCTGATCCGCCACTATAGTCTGGTATACTAATGGCGCACCAGGGGTGCGCCATTAGTATATGTTACTAGTGACGTGATGATAGTGGCGCACGTGTAGTGCGCCATTAATGGCCAAAACAGGTGCGCCACTAATAAGCCTTTTCCTAGTAGTGCTCGTGGGCAGCCCGGGACTCTTCTGGTCCATCTCCGATACTCCGTGGGCTTCTTCTGGTTCAAAAATAAGTTTCGTGAAGTTTCAGGTTAATTGGACTCCATTTGATTTTTCTTTTCTGCGATACTCTAAAATAAGGAAAAAACAGAAAGTGGCACTGGGTTCTAGGTTAATAGGTTAGTCCCAAAAATCATATAAAATAGCATATAAATGCATATAAAACATCCAAGGTTGATAATATAATAGCATGGAACAATCAAAAATTATAGATACGTTGGAGACGTATCATTGGCATGTCAAGGGGTCGAGGAGGGAGGCGCTGGCTACGCGTGCGTCGATGGGGAGCTCGCATAACTCTCGACCATGGAGAGGAGGGAGCGAGGGACAGGGTGAGGGGCGAATGGAGGGTCAGTGGGATCGGGACGGCTTCGCGGAGCCTATCCACGGTGTCGTGCTGGCGGGAAAAGGGCGGTCAGGCTGTTGCGTGGG
Organism: Triticum aestivum; assembly: GCF_018294505.1. Classification (NCBI taxonomy): domain Eukaryota; kingdom Viridiplantae; phylum Streptophyta; class Magnoliopsida; order Poales; family Poaceae; genus Triticum; species Triticum aestivum. Next base: position 91,904,493 of record NC_057800.1, read on the forward strand.
GCGCTAGGCGTGCCCATGCGTCGGGCACGTGCCTGGCGTCCTACTGGCGGGAGGTTGAAGACAGGGGAGCCCCTGGTGGGCTGGGCCACCAGCTGGGTCGTGCCAGGTAAGTTTCTGTTCCCCTTTTATTTCTCTTTTGTTTTTGTTTTTCTTATTTCTTTGCCACTTTTTAAAATTCAGACAAATTCAAACCAGTGCCAAACTTCTCTAAAATATTTGTGTTGTCATAATGGATCTAGCCAGATGCACATAAATTATTTCAGGGCATTTTGAATTTATATTATGAATATAAATCCAAACTCAAATAGAATATTGTTTTAAATTCAAAGCCCAAATAATTCCTTAAAATGTTCACTATTTTTGGTTTGGATCAAAACCCTTGCCAAAATTATCAAACATCAATGAAGGAATTTATGGAATCATTGAATGCAATTTTTAGGGTTCTTTTCCCTTTATTAAAAATTTTGAAGCTTCCAAATATTCCTCAATTCAAATTTCTTGAATTTAACATGATGCATGATGCTCACTGATGCAACTAATTACAAGCATTATTCTAGGGTTGTGACAGCTTGCCCAAATCGGAAGGGTGCAATGCAACGGCGGAGCTAGGAATTGTACACAACGGGGGCCGAACATTGAACGAGACCCTCAAGACAACATGGTGTATCGAATATATATGACTTTTTCTAGAAAAAAATTTGATGTCGGTATAGCAGAATATGTGCTATTATTACTAAGAAATTGTTGGTAACATAGACATATCACATAGATAGCATAAAAGCAAAATGCATAATTAAATGGCGATGAACAGACAATTAACAGTCCGCATAGACCTTTCATCGTATTTAATCCAACAACAATTGATTTTTTAGGGTGCTACGTTAGTGAAATGTCAGCCTATATAATTTACCTATATATATATATATATATATATATATATATATATATATATATATATATATAGACGGTCTATTCTGCTAATATTAGCAGAATAATTATTCTGCACACCACTTTGGCACTGCACGCTCAATAGAAGCGCACTGCATCATTTTGACGACGAGCACTGCAATAGAGACTAGTGAACTTCTCGTCAGAAAAAACTGCACGCGTTATTTTTTCGGTACTGTTTTCGCTCTAATTTTTTAACCGTTTATCGGAATGAGGCGTGTAATATACCATTGAAAAGCTATGGATTAGGCGCAACTTCGACATGTTGAACACTTTTCGAAATTCCACACGGTTTAAGAGCAGTTTTGAAAATAGTGTGCCAGATGATGAGTGGCAGCGAGCGTTTTTTCATGTTTTTTTTCTAAACCGCTTGTTGGAATGAAGCAAATGATACACCGTTGGATAGATATCGTCGAGGCGCATCTTTTTCATATATAAATCTTTTTCTAATTCATTACGGTTTAAGAACAGTTTCAAATTTACTAAATCGCGGAACTCTGTTTTTCAAATTTTTTTAAATTTTCGGGCACTGTTTTTGCTCCAGTTTTCTAACCGTTTGTCGAAACGAGACATATGATACGCCGTTGGAAAGCTACGGACAAGGCGCAACTTTGATATGTTGAAATGGTTTTGAGATTCCTTATGGTTTAAAGTTAATTTTGAAAATCATGCGGCGGACGACGAGTGGCAGCAGTCGTTTTTCGCAAAAATTTTACAAACCAGCTGTCGAAATGATTCAAGTGATATCCCGTTGGAAAGATATTGACGATACACAACTTTTTCATGTAGAACACTCTCTCTAATTCCTTACGGTTTAAGAGCAGTTTTAAATTTACCGAAATGCCGACACTCTGTTTTTCGCAACAACAAAATCGACGTGTGCACTGCATCAGACAAAAGAATGCGCTGCTTCGGACTGAAAACCGCACTACATCACACATGCATACGAGCTTCTTGATTTCTTTTGTCTTTTTGTAAAAAAAACGTTTCTTTTGCCCTTTTTTTCTAACAAGTGGACCGCAGGAACTGAACGAGGGAACTACATCTAATAAGAAGTGAACCTCATCAAGATGTTTTGGTTTCTGTTCACGAACACGATAGAGTGAATTAACATTTTTTCTATGGCGCCTTTGTAAGTGTCCTGCAATAGTTTTTATAAAAATCTTGCGTTTGTTTTCAGGTGAACTGAATACACCCAACATATACATTACATACAAGAATTCATTCACATGGCCAAAATAATATGAAAAAACACACACATACACACTAAACTACCATGGCGCAGTGCCGCCCGGCAGAACTGATCTGCCCACCCGCTCGCACTGACCTGCACGCACACACCGGTGACCTACTGCATCAGTGAGTCGACCGAACTCCATGGAGGCGGCACTCGAGCTGCACAAGGGGCAAAGTAACTCCATGAGACCTTTTGCGAGATGCTTCCCACGCACCACAGAATGCACACATGCACGGGCCGCACTGCACGGACGCGCCGGCGGACTGCAAGGAGGCGAGCTCACCCGAAGCAGCGTACACTACCTGCAAGCAAAAACTGCAATTTTTTGCAAGTGTACCACATCACTTGCGTGGCCGAGCTGCACGGTGATGGTCGCTGGACTGCAGAGGAGGCCATCGTACTGCATGTTCTCACTGTCCGCACTGCACATGCTCACCGTCCGCACTGCAGACACCTGCCATCGTACTGCACATGCTCACCGGAAAATGCTAGCTCAGGGAAATAATCCTGCAAATAACAATTGCCGAAACTGCATGCCAGCGGGCCGCGAGCTACCCTCTCTAGAGATGTGGGCTGCAGTAAAGTGAACTTCAGTGCACTGCTAGAAAAAGATGCAGAACGGATCCTACCAAAGTACACTGCCTCATGAGACGAACCACAAAACAGGGGGCAGTGATGTAGTTGAACACGACCCCGCGCACGCCGGTGAGCCGATCTGCAAGTGGTGGAGTGCTGGACTGCGTGCCGCATCGGGCCGCACTGCAACAGGGCAAGCTGGAGAAGAAAGCCGTGGTGGGTCCAGGCGCGCCTCTGACACCCGAGGTGCTCGCGCAGATGGCCGGCGAGAGGGTGCTGATGGCTGTGCCAGGGCTCGTGGCGGCCGGAGCGGGTTCTTGCGAGCTGCCGCCCACGAGCCGCGGACTGCACAATCGCACGCGCTGCACTACCACTTGTCCAACGCGCGTTGGGGAGGAGGCCGCAGGGCCGCGTCGGAGGTCGAGATGTGGAGCACCCCTCCTCTTGCATGTGGCACCAGGACGGCACAGGGGGCCGTCGCAGCCTGTCTCTGGCGGCGGGTCAACCCGGGCTGGATCTGGCGCCGGGGCGTTGCGGGGGGCTCGCCGCACCTTGGATTCGGCACCAGGGTGGCCTCGATCGGCCGCCGCGACCTGGATCCGGCGATGGGAAGTCGCGGGGCAGCGCCGGGTGGGAGGAGTAAGTGGGGCGGCGTTGGGCGGGAGGAGGAGTAGGCGGGGCGGCTCCGGGCGGGAGGAGGAGTAGGAAGAAGGTGGATCATGGGTGGGGAGGGGAGGCGCACTGGCTGGCAGTGGGAGGAGGCAGTGGGGCGGGGTGGGGGAATCGTGCGAGAGAGGTGGAGGTTGACCGGTAGAAGGTGGTTTAAGTGGGGGAGGGGTTCGGTTCGTTGGTCTTCGCAGTGCGAAAGTGTTATCAGAATAAGGGGTAGGTATTATTAAAATAAGATCTTAAAGGGTGTTATCATAATAGATCCACCTTTTATATATATATATGGGTTGGTACACCTAGGAGTATGTACTCCCATCTCCATCTGCCATTGATCGTTGAACACACGCCTATTCCGGGTCTCAACCTCTAGGCCTGTTAATTAGCGGTAATGAGTCAATGCCTAACAGACTAATATGTACATCAATTTTTTGGGTGCTCTCCCTCTAATCCATACCTGTACATCAATTTTTTGGGTGCTCTCCCTCTAATCCTATCATCCAGATCACACGATTGACATGTTCATCTCCCATGGCGACGACGCCGCCAGCGAGGACGAGATATACATGTAGAAGCGGCAGTGGCAGCCATGCTTTGCACTTGTGGCCGGCTGGCCGCGACTCCAAGTCCTTTTCAAATCGTCACTGCCACCGTCCATTGACCGGAAAATATGATGATAGCCGATCGGAAAAATCATGAGATGCCGTACGAGGCCCGGTTGCTTTTGATAGTTTGGAGGATCAGGGGTCATCAATCTACTCTGAAACTTCCTATTTTCATATATAGTAATGTGCATCTGCTTATTCATTCATAGTAATCTTGTTTCTTTGATTGTAGATCTGACAAAGAGCCAACATGTTGTCCCTTCCAGGATTTTCGTCACACCTGCCATCACGCGGTCGCACCCCGAGTCATTCATAATAGACGTGTATACGTACAAGAGGATGTTCACTAATTTAATTTCTTTCGGATGTACTCATTTGTATTAAGGTGAATTGTTTGAGTATATTTGTTTTGTAATATGACTAAGAAGTATATCTGATTTTTCTATTGAGGTCTTGCACCAAATTGCTCAAATTTCTACTGGATACTCCCTTTCATGACCACTGTAGTCAGATATGGGTCAATCTGTACATTAAGATACTTGTGAAAAGCAACAGTATATACTTATCTTAACAAAAAAGAAAAATATATACTCCTTAGGGACGGAGTAGTATATACTCCCTTTTTTTTACATGATATACTTCCTTAATTGCCAAGCAGTATATATAGTCCTTCGGAAGTATATACCCACATGGAGCTAAGCAGTACATACTCCTTTAATATATTTTTTGCGAAAGGTACATACTCCTTTAATTGCCAAAGTATACCCTTATACAATTTCTATATACCCCCAATGCAATCTTAAGCATAAGCAGTATATACCATTCTACAAAAAGAATGGTATATACTCATAATTACAAAAGTGGTTATACCTGTTGAGTTCCAAAAGTGGTACATACTCAAAAATAATAATATGATATGAACTAAGTTTGAATTTGTAAGTTGCATATACCTTAGTCCTTGCAGCGCATACCCAGTTTTTTTGGGACAACCTCAGTTTGCACGTACTTCTCATATTCACCACAAACCAATATACACTACCTCCGTTCTGCCAACCAAATGATGTAGTATTTCCTAACCGTGGCAAGCAAAATCATGTGCATGTATAATGTGGAGAGAAAAAAATCAATAAAAAAGGAAAATAAAAACTCATACGTGCATGTTGTGCTAAAAAAACTGAAACTACCTGATCCTATCCCGCTTATTTCAAAAAAAAAAACCCTGATCCTATCCCTTGTTTCTTGGGAGGAGTTGCCGTTCGTTACACCCATTAAGAGGTAGGAGTATGTACTCCTGGGAGTACGGAAAAAGAATAGTTATTCTTCACCCCCTCTCTATTTTGACATCAATGCACCGTATTTTTACGTTTCGTAAATTATGTCTTATTTCATACATAAAAAGAGAACGTAAGAAAATATGTACTCGTCGTAAAAAATATTTTATGTTACGTAAAATTACGAATATAAAAACATAGTGTAAAACATATATAAAATGTGATTTTTCTGGTCTTATAACCTACATTTTTGTTTTTTTATACAAAATTTTACATATTGAATCAATATGCATGTAACTATTTATATTCTAAACGTAATTTATTTAGAAAGCGATCGTAAGATTACATCGGGTGAAGAATAACTTATTTTGCACCCTGCGTGATAAATAGTAACCAAGAGACATTTGTAAATAAAGTAACCAAGAGACATTTGTAAATTACAGCAGGAAAAATTGCCTTGTCCTTCTGTATTTTTCCCCTCACCTTATGTATTTTGCCTCTTCCGACATTGTCTTGGAAGTGTAGATTAGTGGCAGAGGAGAAGCCGCACGAATCCAAAAATAAACAAGGGGTGGCTAGTGTGTGTGTGCCTGAAGCAATTGAAGATACAGTGAAACATACTATTCACTTTTACTACTCAACTGGATCTTCTGTGGGTACTCTATTTCACAAAAATGCTGTTCCGAGAGGGACATAGGTGAGGCCACATAGCTCTTTACGTCAATAATACGGGGTCTTTACAAAATTTCTGAATGTTGGGGGGGGGGGGGGGGGGGCTGGTCACCCCCTGGATCCGCCGTTGGTGCAATGTGATCATGGTAGTCGTCGATCGATTGATCAAGTTCGCCCACTTCGTTCCGCTCAGCCACCCCTTCAACACCACAAGGTGCCGGGCATATTCTGTGACAACGTTGTTAAGCTACATGGAGTCCCCACTCCATCGTCCTAGATCGCAATCGTGTGTTCACCAAAGCGCTCTAGTGTGAACCGTTCGTGGCGGCGGGCACCAAGCTGTTGTATTCGATGGCTTACCATCTCCCGGTGGACGACCAAAGTGAGTGGGTGAATTGGTGCATGGAAATGCACCTCCGATGTGTGTTCCATGACGCTCCTCAATGCCGGTGCTAGTGGCCATCGATGGCGGAGTTTTGGTACAATTCTTCCTTCCACTCGTGATTAATTGCACTCCCTTCAAAAGCTTTTTATGGTGTTGAGACCAACCTCGGGGGCATGGCGCTTTGGGATGACAAGGTGGCTCTAGTCCTCAACACTGAGCACTAGGACTGGGGCACGGACATTATGGTCCTTCGGGAGCAACTCCTCCGTGCCCAGCGTTGTTTCAAGAAGAAAGTTGGTCCCCATCGGACTGAGTGCAATTTCAAAGTGGGGCGACCCTGTGCTGCTGAAGCCCAAACCATACACACAATCCTCTGTCGCCGTTGCCCATACGCCAAGCTCGCGTTACGGGCCCTTCAAGATCAAAAGACAAGATTGGCTCCTCTCCTACGAATTGACCCTACCGCTGGACAGCCACATCCATGATGTCTTTCATGTTTTGCAGCTCAAGCTATTCACCCCCAACTACACTCTGGTCTTCGTCGAGCTGCCACAGCCACCGGACCTAATGATAAGCGACAACGAGCAAGTAGAGCGCTGCATGGTTAAGCACGGCGACAAGGCCCTCGTCGAGCTCCACGCACGCTAGTCATCTTCTCCAACCATAACCACTACTTGGGAGGACTACGACACACTGGGGCGACGCTTCACGCTTCCCTACTGCAACAATCAGGCAAGATGGGAGCACAGCGTCATGTGAAGCTCATTTTGAAGAAGACCGGAGTGTCACACCCGCATCCTCTGATGATTTGGTGGACTAGAGTTGACCAGGGTACCCAGTGTGGCAAGTCAGCATGGTCCCACGGGCCAAGCTTGCATGTGTATTTATTATTTAAGGCTGGTCACAATGGGCAAGAACATAGTCTAGTAATTTACACACTTTCCTAGACTATATTACTACCTCCACAGTGGTTAGGAACATCTATGTAGTGTCATGCAACAATGTATTTATTAGGTTATAGACTCATTGTTTCTTGGAGTGTGTGATGTTCCGGTAACTTAGCTAGTTACCACAAGCACCTCTCTTTTCATTAAATATATGACACATAAGCAAAGTTGTATTGGAGTGTGTGATGTTACTCCTAAGTTCCTCCCCATTGTGACCAGCCTAAGTGTGCTCCTGCATGAGGCTGGTCATAGTAGGAGGTAACTTAGACAGTTAGACCACTAACATGCATATGTTACTACCGAAAATGCTCTTTAGAGCTCGGGCTCCATGGAGCCCGAGTTTGACTTGGTCAAAATTCAAATTTCACATTTCAAAAAAAATTGAAAAAAATTACACACATACTTAGAGACATAAAGCAAATGTGTGTAAATTTTCAGGACGAAACACTTTAAAATGAGTGCTACACAAAAAAAACAAATCTGAGGCTTTTTAGTAGATCACTATTCATTCTCAAAGTTCATGAATTTGTCTTTTTTGCACAGATTGCATTTTAGGGTATTTCATCCTCAAATTTTACATACATACACATAACATTCTTGTTTACTTGTATGATTTTTTTCAGATTTTTTTGAAATTGAAAAATGCAAATTTTGAATTTTTCAAAAAATCCGGCCTCCATGAAGGCCGAGTTCCAAAACGCCCTACTCTGTTACTACGTACTATATATTATCACTCCCTCCCTCTAAAAAAAATTATCACTCCCTCCGATCCATATTATTTGTATTAGATTTGTCTAGACTTGACAAATCTAATACAAGTAATATGGATCGAAGGGAGTATCTTCATAGTGGGTAGTAACATATGTGTGGTACCATGCATGTCTTCATTTATTTACATGTAGACTCATTTTTCTTTGGGGTGCGTTTATGTTACCACAAACATATATCTTCAATTCACACGTCCTTTACTATTTTCCACATAAGCATTATGTTACTAAGTTACTCCCAATATGACCGGCCTGAGTGAGCGGCACCTCAACTGTCCTTCTTTATCTGCAAGGGAATCTCACATGCTCCCCCTTTTTCCCTTCGTTTAGTCCTTTCTCTATAGGTCGGATCGTTACAAAGTGGTGACAACATCGCATCTCCGCGTTCCTCCCCCCACGATGAAAGAATCTTCCTGATAAATCTCTTGTTCCTCCCGCCTCCCCTCGTCACCTCCTCATGCAAACTCTGAAGTTCTCATATTCCGGCCTAGTGATGGCGGTGACTTGCGACAGCGATGATGACATCGAGGCATAGTTTTCTCTCTGTAGTGAGCCCCTACTTGTCCGCTTTATTCTGCCCCTCCCATGACACGATTGTCTAGGTCTAGGGTTCATGCAATAGGAGGAGGCCAGCCATGAGCAAGTTTTTCTAACCTTCCATGTGCAAGGAGAAGGTTTTACGGCTGGAAGACATGTGCTTGAGGTAGATAGTCAGCTGGATCTTGATCCATGTTGTTCTTGAGTAAGCTAATAGTTGATTTTGGTCTCTTTCTTCTGTTTCGGCAAAGCGTACTAGACCTTGCGTGTCCGTTCGATTTTGGTCTGTCATCTTGTACTCCCTTCATTTCCTTATATAAGGCCACTATCAAAAATACATTTTGCATTAACACAAGGCCACCAACAGTAACCGAGACAAAAATTAATGATGTTTCCTCGTACTAGCAACTTTTTAATACTTACATGCATGTAGTCATAATGACACTCAACTACTCCCTTCCCATTCATTCGTTGCATGCTTATGGCGTATTAATGATCCCAGCGAGAGAGAAAATTGACTTGCAAAGCAGTCATTAAATTTTATCTTATTCCTGTAATATGAGTTTGTGGCCTTGTATAAAATAATGGAGGGAGTATATAGGTTGATTTCTTTTCTTTTTGTTACATGTACAACCAAAAAAGACACAGATACGTCCCAGATTCTGTGTGTCCGTTTCAAATACCATATTCAATACAGAGACACTGGACCAATAATCCCAGATAACTATATCTATACCTAATAATAAAGTCATTAGTGCTTCTGGCGGTACATTGCATAAATTGCCTCCAAAGTTGCAAAATATTACCCATGGGTGCCAGCTATAAGTGACAAAAATATATTTCACACATGGGCATTCCCGCCTAGGCTGGCCCATGGAGTACAGACCTCCTATACCGCGCTCTGCGTGCTGGATGAAGACGCGACGCACCCTTTTGGGCCGGCTCATGTGTGAGCGGCCTGTTTTTAAATTTATTTTTCCATTTTCATCCTTTTCTCCTTTAAATAATTTGGTACTTCAAAAAAGTTCCAAAAAATTAATAAATAAAATGTTCAATAAATCATAACATGTTTGTGGATTCAAAAAATGTTCGCAATTTTGAAAATAATTGTTTGGGAATCAAATAATGTTCATGATTTTTTTAAATTTCATGCATTAAAAAATGTAATGAAATTGAAAAAATGTTTGCCAAAATGTTATGGGTGATGCAGCAAAATGTTGTAAGGCCTTTGGAGATTATGTTTTTTTCCTCCTGTTTGCAACGCATGGGCCCTTTTGCTAGTCATATTCGATACAGAGACACGTGGACCAGTAATCCTAAACGCATGAACCTACTATTGGGCTTTTACGGATTTTCCTCTAACAATCCCCCCCCCCCCATCCCAAATTTCAGCCAGGGTGGGGGCCATCCTCCCTCCTCCAATCCTAATTGCACACGTTTGTTAGTCCGTTAATCCCGTCATAGATCCCTTCGTGCATTGCTCCATGCACACCTAAGGCGCCCGTTTCAAGCCATAGCCTGAAGCGCCCCTGTGCGGTGCCAACTAGTCAGACGCCGATTTGTCCTTTTCTTTCCATATACATGTCTATACCCATTTGGCTAGCTTGTTTGATCCATGGTGTCATATATGTTAGGAAGCGAAACTTCTATTTTCGTTTAATGCATGCCAAAGCAGAGCTCCTGGTGTTCACGTCAAAAAATATGTTAGGAAGCAAAGGGACCAACACGTTGATCAACAGAGCATTGTGTTATAATACACGGATACAAACAATACAAATAAATGTGATAGCAGTGTAGCATGGTTTTTCAGAATGTGAAATCTCAAAGTTTCAGCTTACAAGAGAATGCTTCATGTTTCAGAGATTTGAGTCTTATTACACAATTTAAGTGAAGAATTCTAAAAGTTAGCTAGCTCGACTATAAGTTTCTGGTCAAGTAGCAGTGTCTTCTTGAACCCAAAGCATCTGTGGACATGGGAACAAATAAACAGTTGAAAGAAAATGGGACAAAAGTTTTTTCCGGAAACAGGAATGTGACATCTCAAAATTTCATATTACAACAGAATACTCCGTGTTTCAAAAATTTGAGTACTATCACACAGTTTAAGAATTCTAAAAGTTGGGATTTGAGAAAATCCTGCTACTCCTATAAAAATAGTTGAGATCATGCAGCAAGGCATGGGGCAGGTTAATAGGTGTTATTTTTCTTTCTCTCCCCCTTCCTTTCTATTTTGCGAGGAGGTAATAATTGTTTCTTAATACTTATTCCGAGGGACAAACTTCTATATCTAGTGAAAAGTATCATGATACAATTCAACATAGCAAGGGGAATACTGGAACTTGACAAAAGGTACCTACAATGGCCTTCAACAACTTTTGCCATGTTACAACTTACAACCAGGAGCATTCTCAAATGTCTTAGTTCATCACTCTCCAAGGACAACATATAATCCAATGCTGCCATCTGGAAAACCCATAGTCCTGAAGGCAGTAATGTCGCTTTTCTTACATGATCAACACCAATAACAGATAAATATTATATAAATAAAAGACGTGATAATCATACAGTACTGTGTTGAAGATGCTGAACTAACGACCTTGGGATAAGCTGAGGTCAATGCAACCATTCTTCTTTGTCCACCATATATTTCACCATCAATGTCGAGTGCCTTCAATACCAACGCAATCTCCTCCGGTGTTAATGGACAGAGCCCGCCATTCATCTTCACATTGGAGTCGATCACTTTCTCTTTCCACCATGGCTAAGTGTATCTTCCAAGTTCAAGGCACAATTCATCTGTAAACTGAAGGTCTGAAACATCTTGAGAAAATTTGGATGCGATGCCATACCTCATCCTTCTGAACTCCTCAGCCTCCTCGTTGGTGCGAGCCTGCAACCATGTGTAAACCAAGAGAAGGCAAGCATGTCCATCTCATACCCCAAAAGGAGACCACAAAGGGTCCGTTCTGACGAAGAATTTGAACCACACACCTTCCAAGCTCTTCTAAGTAAGGGCTAAATCTCAATGTATCAAAATTGACACGGCGCCTCAGTTTCTGAATCTACATGGGTAGGCCATTATTTGCACGCCCGGCATCTGTTTTATTCAGATGAAGGACCTTGTACTTCTTCATGCGGTTTTCCCAAAACTTACTACTTACAGTCTTTATCTGGGTATGCATATGATCTAGATACATCACGAGAAATGAAGAGGTGCAAAGAAACATGATTATGGTAATAGGATATATCAGACAAACTGACGGGCGGCATGGAGCGAAGATATCCCCATTCAACTCTCCTTAATTTTCAGCCTTGGAGGCAGCTCTTTCAGTATCAGGACCTCATCTCCCAATGATGCTATGAAGTAGTCCACATCAAATATATCTCGGAACTCACTGTAGGCAGAGCAACAGAAAATAATAAGGCAGAAGCTATCCTTAATTGAATTGTTAAGAATTGCAGTGACTACAGAAAGAAATGCCGACCTAGAATCAGCCCAAAATAAAGTTTTGTCCAACTTGATGACTGTGACATTCAAGTATCTCGCAGCCATCGCCATATCACACATCTGATTTAACAGTGGAACATTGATGGTTCAGCATTAGTATTTGAACAGCAGCGATGGCTCAGAAATATAGACAGCGCAGTAGATGCATTGTGATCGTCACAAGCTGTACTTACAGCAGCGGCGCGCATCTGGTTGAGACCGCCATTGCAGGACACCAACAGATGGCCATTGTTCTTGTAGATTCCTGAAAATAGAACCGATAAGAAAGATCAAATGGCGGTAGAGACCGCAACAGGTTAATACGGAATCCTTGGACCAAATCGACCCGACATGAACTGATCGATCCAAAAAATAGGTGCTAAACCAACCAAAAGCTCGCAGGGAAGGCGACGAATGGAAAGGGGGAGGCACTAATGGAAGCCCAAATATTCCTGAGCAAAGAAGGAAGGGAAGCCGCCTGATTCGCAGGTATTCCTAACCAAAGGAAGGGAAGAAGATGGGATCAAAAGAAGCAGGAATTGACCGTCTATTCCCTCAAGTGAGCCTCCTCCCTCCCAAGCGAACGGCCAGAGTCCTACCCGAGCGCGACAGGTAGGGTTCCTAGCCGCCGCCGTCGGCACTTTCTTCTCTAGCAGTGTGACTCATTGCCTGGTAGATTAATTAAGAACTGTAGTGCTGGTGTGGCGCTGGTTTCGGCCGGTCACCTCGCCAACCGTCTGATCGGGACACAGGGGACAGAGCAGCCGTTCGATCGAACCCCATCGTCGTCCTCCTTTGTCAATCTCTCCTCGAAAAAAAGCTGCTTCCGCTCGGCCGTTCCTCGCGGCAGCACGCGGCGACGAAGGAAGAGAAGGCCGGTCGGCGAACTCCGGTGAGAGACCTCGCCGGCGCGAACCAGCAGCCGCCCTCAGATGCAGCCCTCGCGTCCTGCTTTTTAGTTCTTCAGAGTATGCTAGGGTCTTTGTTCTTTAAAAAATATGGAAGTATACTACTATTATATATTTTTATTTTTATTTGCAAGACCATATGCTAGTGTTTTCCTATTATCCATGCCTTTAATTAAATGATGTTTGTTTTTAAAATTTATTCTGAACTTGGACCCGTGTATCAGTCACTTGTTCTATGCAAAATATTGGTAAATAGTTTCTTGTTTGAGGTTTTGAAGTTATGTTGATGCAGTGTATTGTTTGTGAACAAAACGTCAAGCATCCAGGTTTATTGTTTGTTTCTTTTTTCTTTTAGCTATACTAAATTTTTATGTAAAAATTGTTCTGTTGAACTTTGGATGTCAACTTCACATATGCTATTATTATTTTTCCAAAAAAAATGATGATTTATGCTTTATACAGGAACCATTTCAATCTACTATCAAGGATAGGCATATCAAGCAGCTTTGGACTAACTGGTTCTCCAGTTCACTCGGACACAACATTTGACTAGGCATGTTGGTTTTCATTCAGCATCACTTACTTTGAAGCAATCAATTGAGAGCTGGTATGTTGAAGCTTGGACTCCTATTAACAGGAGCCATTTTCAATCTACTATCAAGGATAGACATCTCGCTTACAAAATCTGAGCTGAGAATATATAATACCTTGGTTTGGTTTTTTTTCGAAAAAGGGGATACCCCGGCCTCTGCATCAGATCGATGCATACGGCCATCTTATTAAACCAAATAAGTTTCAACAAGGTCTCAAAGTCTCCTACTGAAAAGTGAACAAAGCTCACACAGAGCCAACATGGGCTAGAAACACAGACTAGCCATATAAAAGACGCCACAACCGGCTGGCTGAAAAAGAGATAGGTAAACTAATTGCCTATCCTATTACATGATCGCCATCCAAACCAGTTGAAGATATCCCGAGCTACCATCTCCCAGCGGATATTTGATTTCAAGATCTTATTAATACTTTGGTTTGGTAATATTTGATTTCAAGATCTTATTAATACTTATCCATTCTATAAATACTTCTATATATCTTTCTGCTTGTGTACCATGTCCTACTAGCATCTACTCCCTTCGTCCGAAAATACTTGTCATTAAAATGGATAAAGAGAGATGTATCCATTTTAATGACAAGTATTTTCAGACGGAGGGCATTCAAAGTTCAGAACATTGGATCACAATTAACATACATTGTAGCTATAGGTTTCTGTATCTCCACGTCAAAAATTAGTTATGTTCTGCTCATAGGTGCTTTAATTTACTCTATTTTTGTTGGTCAACTTTTATCTAAGTAAGCTTAGGTTGGCTTACAGGCATACATTGTTTAGGAAAACGTTAACCGGTAACGATCGGTCGGTCGACTGGGGAAACAATCTTTCAGAGCAATGGTACCCAATACTTCCATTCTCCGATTGTTCTCTCCTCACGTCACAATCCGCCACTGGACCTCGACATCAGCCTACAGAGTGGCTCATACTTCTTCCTCATCCCAGATCGGCAGCTTCCTTTCTAAGGTCTATACGCCGCCGCCTTGGGCTTCAGACCTCTCCATCATCCCATCCCACAACTACACCCTCAACCAAGTAAGCTTTGCTATCTCTACTTGGACTGATTAGTATGCAGATTTCAATTAGTTTAAACTTTAAAGTAACAAAAGAATGTGGAATGGTTAAGTCTAATGTATTTCCTTTTTTGTAACCAAAACAGTTTCCAACTCCAATTCACAAGTGGAACCTCCCCAATTTGCCAAGAGGCACCGAAGTATGGATCAAGGTGAAACACAAGAAGCACTATTTTGTTCAATTTCCAAAATTTGGGGTACTTCATGGTTACCTCGTTAGTACTATTAGCATTTCAATTCTGATGTGGAAATTTTTGGGAGACTGTAGCAGGATGATCTCGCTGGCATGGAACTGAGCGGCAATAAAGTTCGGAAGCTCGAATTTCTGATGGCAGATGCCGTCACACAGGATGCCGATTGTGTTATCACTATCAGTGGTATCCAGAGCAACCATTGCCAAGCAACTGCCGTGGCTGCCAAGTATGTTAATCTCGATTGCTATCTGGTACTTGTTACCTCCAAGGTAAGTTATGTTTTTGTGAGGTGAAATTGATCAAATGCTTCTGTGGAAATGCATTTCTTTTTTACTTGGTTTTGGTGGGATGTTTTCAGCTTCTTGTGGATGAAGATCCTGGTTTGGTTGGTAATCTCCTTGTCGAGATATTATTGGGAGCGCACATTGACCTTGTCTCAGAAAGAGATTTTGTTATAATTGGGGGTGTGGTATGCTCTCCTCTATGATGCGTTATGTTGTGGTGGTTTGTGGTTTTCATAGTTGTGTTTGATATGTTGCCAAATCCTTGTCCATAAACGAGTCTCACTCATTATTCATGCTTAATAAGATATGTTTTTATTTGTTAAAAGATAACCATATTAAATAGCATGTGTTTTGTTATTGTTTCAGATCATAATACTTAGTACTATCATTTTTTTTGTCCTTTGAATTTTTTGATGTTATATATTGTCTATTCTTTTGATACATGTAGTACAACTTTTTGCATCGGTTCCCTTCATAACCTCAGTGATTAGTTCTTCCTACACCTCGAATTATTTGTTATGTTGTACCTCTTGTATTGCTCAAGAAGTTCTCCAATCACGTAAGTATTTATTTGTTATAGGCTTTAACTGACTTGCTAAAAAAGAGGCTTTTGGAAAATGGACGGAAGCCATATGTGATTTCTGGTGGTGGATCCAACTCATTGGGAGATTGGTACGGTCTTATATGTGATGATAGCTGCTACGTACAATTTTCTTCTCTTACATTCCTGCTTATAACATAGTTTGATGTTTCCCTCGAGGATTGATACTCATGGATTGATGGTTGTCTTACATTCCTATATTAGGAAGTCTAGGATTATAGGAGTCATACGCTAGGAGTTATTATTGTGATAGGAAAGGTTAAGGGTCTAAGCATCCACTATATAAAGATACCATGTGTCTTACCTTTTTAAAATACAAGAACCATTTTATCATCTCCCAAATATTCTTTCACCTGGCCTATGTCTTATCTAACTCGCACTAGATATACCAGCTTACTATATCTTTGCACAATAAATATTCTGTTGTGAGCCAAGTTTCACAGCATACCCTATTGAACACAACAAGTCACTATGCATATGATGTATTCTTCTTCAATCCCTCACGCACATGCTCCCCTCTTTTTGGTCCAATCATAGGTGTACTTGCGCAAAAATTGACTGATGGGTCATTCATGTGCAATTCAGTTTGAAACATGTACAGCAAAATATGAAACTGCATACCCTTTTACGTGTGCAATTCAGCACTTGACCATCCAAACAAGAATTGAAATTGTTTTTTTCTTGGATTCCACAAGCCAAATACATGAGCATCCAAACACCGAAATTGGCATTGAAGCTCAATATCAATGTCTTGAATATTTGGCATTCAAGCCAATTCAATGCCAAGCCTTTCAATGTCTACATCCAAACAGAGCATTAGTGTATTATGTTCACATTGTGTCGAGAAAACATTAAAATTTTCATTGTGCAAACTGAATGTAAGATTACGTATTGTAAAGGAATAGCTGGAGTTCAAAAAGGCCTTAGAAAAAAAAATTAAATGACAATTTAGTTTATGCCATTCAATCTTACGTGTAACATGTAGGTGTCTTGCTCTTACAGGGGATATATTGAAGCAGTAAGGGAGATTGAGCAGCAAATTCAGTTATCTGGTGATGTTCAGTTTGATGACATTGTTGTTGCATGCGGCAGGTATTTCGGTGACCCCTGTTATTTTTTACATTATATGGGTAATTTTATTTACATGTTTTCTATTGTTTCATGCATACATCATGGAAGTTGTTATATTATCACTTTGCGATTTATCATGATTGAACTTTGTGCATGGTGGAACCGTTGCTGGTCTTGCTTTAGGATCACAATTGAGTAGCATAAAGGCAAAAGTATAAGCTTTCTTTAGCTATTTTCTTATCTTGCTGATGTCTCCATACTAATCATCCACTTGTACGATAGGTCCATGGATTCTTTGTTTGTTATAACCCTGGATACTTCTATGATAATGTTCAAGGTCTCATTGATGGACTTCAACCTCGTTTGAATTCCCATGATATAGTCAGGATTGAAGATGTGAGTATATGTTGTATAACCCGTATTGTTTGAGGATATTGAAAAGGAGTTCATCGCTAGTTCTCTCGCATGTGGCCCTCTTGATAGTATGGTTTTCCGTAAATGTGAATATTTATCCACTAAAATCCTAGAAGATTACAAACTAAGAACCTTGGCTACAACCATCTTGAAGAATAAAATCCTTTTGCTATTTTTTGTGTGGCTAGTTTGTTCATTTCCCAGAATCGCCTTTCTGATGGAACACTTCTATAAAGAATGAATTCAACTACTCCCTCTGTTCATTTTTGTAAGTCGTTTAGGACAGCTGAAATTGAACTGTTTTAGGTGTTGTCTTAAATGTCTAAAAGGTCTTACAAAAGTGAACGGAGGGAGTATTTATGTTAGTCAAATTTGTGAATATTTTGCTTGATAGGCTAAGGGCTTAGGCTATGCCATGAGCACACCTGAAGAGCTTAAATTTGTGAAGGATATAGCTGCAGCAACAGGCATTGTGCTTGATCCAGTCTACAGGTGCAATATTTTTTCCTTTTATGTGTGACGTGACATTTATATCATGTATGCTAGTCCTTTCGTCTAAGTGAATAGTATGCTTAATGGGGACATGCATGGTTTTGTTTTTTTTACAGCGGTAAGGCAGCTTATGGTATGTTGAAAGACATGTCCAAGAATCCAACCAAGTGGGAAGGGCGGAAGGTCCTCTTTATCCATACAGGTGGTCTTCTTGGGTTGTATGATAAGGTGGACCAGTTGTCGTCTTTGGCTGGGAGATGGCGCAGAATGGACCTTGAAGAATTGGTCCATGCAAAGGGGCAATGGCGGAGACAGAAACTTGTCAAAGCCTAGGCGGCAGCCTACAAATCTAAACGCTGAGGATGCTATTTTTATGTCAAAACCGCCTCAAAAATCACGCGAGTTATGGTGTTTGGCTGTCGTCACCATGCACTTTCATCATAGGGGGTTATCATGATGGAGAACAAGTATCAATTCAGTTTCTAGGAGCGAGGAAAAAAGTATCAGTAGAAGTGTATTTGTTCTGCCGACAGTTTGCTGCAAACGTTTTCTGTGTGCCCTGCCTGTCCTTGGGGATAGCTTGGCTTCTTACAAGGCGGTGGTAACCTGTTGAGGCTCCAAATATCGTGTTTGTACTACGTACATGTTTACCCATCCGTCGACGATGCTCCAAACTTGACTTACTCCCTGGGACGAGAACGTACACGTAAGAAATGGACTCCGGCCGGATTGCCAACCTTTATACAAGAGTGCCTCACTAATCAACAGTATACGCTGTTTAATTACCTTCACCATGATTGCACTGTATGCATCCCGCAAAAAAAAAGATTGCACTGTATGCATGGCAGCAAACCAAAGCTCAAACCCCTTCCACTCCAGACTAGCAACGGCAATGGACAAACTCCTCTGTGCATCATGAATTGAAAAAGTACATGAATTTTGAAAAAAAACGTGAAATTGAAAAAAATTCATCGACTTTGAAAAAAAGTCACGGATTTTGTTAAAAAGTTTGTTGATTTGAAAAAGTAAATCAATTTTGAAAAATA
This sequence comes from Triticum aestivum, assembly GCF_018294505.1. Taxonomy (NCBI): domain Eukaryota; kingdom Viridiplantae; phylum Streptophyta; class Magnoliopsida; order Poales; family Poaceae; genus Triticum; species Triticum aestivum. The sequence continues at coordinate 91,923,281 of NC_057800.1, forward strand.
AGTTCATGGATTTGGACAAAAAAGTAATCAATTTTTACAGATTTTGGATTAAAAAGTCATAAATTGGCAAAAGGTTGTGGATTTGCATATACTCATGCTTTTGAAAAAAGTTCATATGTTTTGAAAAAACGTTTCATGAATTTGAAGAAAGTATTCAAATTTGAAAAAATGTGCACATAAAATATAAAAAGAAAGAAAAAGGAAAAGGAAAGAAAAGGGAAAAATAAAAATAAAGAACAAAGAAAAGGATATCAGAAAACAAAAAGAAAAACCAGATAAAAAAACGGTCTAGAAAACCACCAAAAACTCCCAGGAAGCTTTCAGAGGCTCCCCAAAACCAGAAGCTTTCCACTTGTGCTTGCGATTGTGCGCAGGCCCATTTGAAACGTACAAAGTGAAGGGTGTGCGACTTTTACCAATTGCGCTTTAACTGACGCAACGGGCTCTAAATAGGAGTTGTGGCGCACGTAATCGTTCGATCGCTCGGATCGCTACCAGATTCTTTCGATTTGGGGAGCTCCAAGATCGAACGTCAGGGCTATATTGAGTCCGATTTATTCACAAGTCAATTTGAATTTTTTGAAACAGCCAACCAAATTTGTGGTAGCTTTTAAAAAAAATGAAAACTGGTAGTTTTTTGGAATCCAGCCCAAATTATGTTTGTTTTATGCCACTATTTACTCGTGGTTCGGGAGAATGAAGGCAGTCAACGGCTGGTTCCGAATCCGACTCTAGAACACAACGGGAGAAATTAAGCGACTCCGCGTCCTACTCCTCCCCCTAAACATAACGGGAAACGTCTGTCGATCCCCAAGCCTCGGTGTACATATACACCAGGCCCGCCGCACGAAACCAAAGGCACACACCTCGCTCACAGATCAAGAAGAACGATCGAGGTCGCAGCAGCCACCGTGGAACTCACTCGACTCGATCACCAGAGCCACCGGATCACCCGAGGCTCTCGGCGATGACGAGCAGCACCAACGCACACGGAGGCGGAGAGGATCAGGCGCCGGCTGCTGCGGCGACCGAGGCCCCGACGAAGGCACCGGAAGCGTCGCCGGACAGTTGTGACTTCACTGCGTGCTTGAGCAGGGAAGCAGCCATGGCCGTATGGAAGGAAAACCCACGCAGCCACAGCTTCCACGCATGGCTATGGGAGAGCTGGATCAAGGCCGGCGGGACATGCCCCGCGTGCCGACGCGAGCTGCTGACGCCGTGTGATGATCCGGAGCAAGATCTCTACGTGGTACATCCTCTGCTGCGGTCCAACTACGAGAAGCTTCGCAACACCCTGCAGTATATGGACGGAACCAGATATATGTACCAGGAGGATGCCCATGTCGTCAAGTACACTTCATGGCACAAGTCGTGAATTAGTACTACGCTTCATGGCACAAGTCGTGAATTAGTACTACGCTTCATGGCACAGGTCGTGAATTAGTACGCTTCATGGTAGTTGTTCCCCTTTCTTTTTCTGGATATGTACTCGGCGATGTAAGTCAGCGGTTGCACTTGCACCATCATTGCCATATATTTCTCTCTTTTCTCGATAAAGCATTGTGATATATATTCCGTACCGACTATATATATAGCATATGTATCAAGTGTACTCTTCGATATTGTTGTGGTTTTCACTCGCCAATAATAAATCTTCATCGTTAGCCATACGCTCTGGGTTTAATTATGTGCACGCTTTGACAAGGTGTAGTTTCTAGTGAATCCGTATATGTCGGTGCATCCGTCAATCCCTTCGTAGTCATTTGGTCGATTAAAGTTGTGTTTCTGCAACGGTTTAACGTTGTTGGTGAACCTCGTCAACAAATTTCACTACCTTGGCTCATGTGATTGTTTGATCCTTGGATGATCGGCGACGTGCCTTGAATGTATCTTGAATTATTCTAACACAAAAGAAAGAAGTGATTTAATGATAGATCAATAATGTCGGCTAATATGTATGCGAATTCTAAAGGTATACATTGTACATGATTGTTGTGAACCATTAGAATGTTTAAGGCGCGCGCTCTAGCTTCGGTGCAGAAGTCTTGTTGCTTGCCTCAGGATCTATTAGATTTCGCTGGCGGCAATGTCTTGACGTACTCGAGACCTATCAAGGTGATGGATGCGATGCTGCACTGTTGCTTCATCTCTCCGGTGTGCATACTTCCGTCATTAATCCGTGCGCTCGTCAAATGTTTCTTGCCGACTCTAGGAGGGAGCGGGAGCGGGAGCGGCACTGGCAGCGCTGCACCCTCATCTCACGCTGATGTGCGTGTTGAATCGGTCTCTAGGGACCTATATGTAATTTACTTTTTTATTGGAGTGTGTTGTTCCATAACTTAATTTCAACGTAAGTTCGGTTCGTCTCCGGAAAGAAAAAATTATACTGCAGTTACTAGAAAAGACGTAATGTTTCATCTTACTTCAATTTCTTTTTCCTACTATCATTTCATCCGTCCTGTAGGAACGCCATTACCCTAAAAAAAAAAAGGAACGCCATTGTACTACCTTTTGCTCTTATTATTTTTTACGAAAAAGATCAAATTTATTACAAAAGTTACTGAAAGTACAAAACATCTCAAACATAATAAAAGTTACATAGAGTTTCGAGACCACTAAATGACCACTACTCCCATTAGAACGAGCCACCGACGTGCCCCTATCGCCGCTCGTCTACCAGAGCTAGCTTGACCTTATCGATGACAATCAGGAAGTCTTCATGCACGTGTCACTACGGACCAGCGCGAGCTGCAGTCGTCTCGCTATTGAATCCTTGCGTAGGTCTGAAGCACCTAACACCAAATCTCGCCACATGGGGAGAAACCCTAACCTCCCCGCCCTAAGGAAACAACAGGAACCTACACCGGAGCTCCATCGACTACGTCCAGACAAACGTACTCCAGGAGGATCAAAATTCGGAAGACAAACTCGAAGAAGAAGCGACGTCATCCACCCGAGCGTCGCACCTATTAGAATTAAAGTATTCTAACCTAAACTACTAACAGGAGCGAAGGCACCGAGATTTCCCTCCCCACCACCGGGCGCCAGAGCGGCAGGCGAAGGGAAGGCGAGTCCATGGGCTCTCCGGTAAAGTCTGGAGGGAAGAGTTTATCCTAGCCGCCTAGGATTAATTAGGGGAGAAAAATGAGAGGAAGTCTATCTGCCTTTTGTTCTTATTATATATTGTTTTATTCATAAATGACACCGTGTTTTGATTCATGCACTTGTAAAAAAAACATACACAATAGAAAATGTTGTCACTCTCATCAAAGTTCGAATAACCTTATTAATGAGTTCAAATTATGTGCTAATTTGACGTTTTTTGTTGTGCCTGCACGGTAGGTTTTGTTAGATTTTATTGTGTTCGTGCACTTCTTTTGTATATTTTTCCTCAGGATGTGTTTTTAAAAGTTGTTGGAAGGCTAAGGAAAGAACATCAGAAAAACGTGATAAAGTCACGCCAATTGATGTGATAAATGATTACTATAAAAGAATGAAGCAATTTGGGAGAAGCTGGAGGTTGCACCTGCACATGGTATCTAGAGCACTCGACATCGTCTGGTACGAGCGCGTGTGGTCGTACCAGCCACCGCCCCTCCTCTTGGTAACCACTTCCCCTCATGGAAGCGGATCGGAGATCGGACACATACAGATACCAGAAACTGATCCCGGACATAGAACCTTAGCCTCTGAAAGGCATCCAGAGGGTGAATCGACAAGAAGGAGATCGTCAGTTTCATCACCACGTGCAAGGGGACGTCGGAATCAACCATCTTCATCGACCACCTTCAACATCACTCATCTCCATCTCATTGTAATATTGACCCCTCCATGGATCCCTATGTCTATTACTCTTTCGTTCGCTTCATGTTTGCCACTGTCGAAATCCAAATTCCTAGGTGCATATGTACCCATTGTCGAAATCCAAATTCCTAGAAGTTGAAAAATTCGAAACAAAAATCCCGCGTGTATATCCGGACATTTTATGTGCGTTCACAAGGTTTCGGTGAAAAACGACGTTTTTTATGGCTTGTGTAAAAAAGACAATTTCTGATGCTTCATTCTAACTATTCACGAGGCATTTCTTTATCTTTTTTACACAAGCCACAAAAAACGTCGTTTTTCACTGAAACCTTGTGAACGCACATAAAATGTCCGGATATACGCGCGGGATTTTTGTTTCGAATTTTTTAACTTCTCGGAATTTGGATTTCGACAATGGGTGCATATGCACCTAGGAGCCAAAGGCAATTACCGCTATTCATATGATATTTGTTACCATTGATCTTTCAAAGTCACCAACTAAAATGATGTGCTCGTTGCATCATTGTTGGTGTACCCTAGAAGCAAACTTGGCACGCCATTTTTTGTGAGGGTGCGAGGATTGAGATTTGTTTGTACCCAAAAAACCATGATAAACAAAAAACAAAAATAACACAAAGCTAGTGGAGTTTCATGTGTCGAAACATTGGAAGAACTTCTGAAGCAATCAGCGAAAAGAAATGGACAAACAAGTTCGCGTTACCCCTCCCACGACAAATGTAGATAAACCTAAAGGACATCCGTCACAACACTTGCAGACAAGGCATGGCATTTGCAGAAAAACAAAAAGATAATCATAAAATGACTATCAAATTTGGTTTGTCGAAGATCACAGAAAACAGGCTCCTAAAGAAGTTTATTGCTTGGAATGTGGATTGCTTTGCCATGGGAAAACATAAAAAAAAAGGATGCTCGAAAGAATATTGTGGTACTTAGTAATGTAGTACTTGTATAACACAGTGTAAAACCTTTCAAAACTCCTCTCGTGCTCCCGATCTCAAACGAGCTCGGGATGAAGGGTAAAACCCGAAGGAAAAAAAATGATGAAAAAACTTATTAAAAATGAAGTTTTTTCCGACAAATATTTTAACTGCTTGAAATTTTTTTTTGTGCAATGACATTCGTGGAAGTCATGGCAGAAAATAAAACAATTACTCCAAAATGCTTCAGAAATATCCCTCAGTCCAGGTTTATTAGGTCTCCTCTTATCTTGGACTAATTTTTGACCATGAATTTAACTAATAAAATTTGAACTACATGTCACAAAAATTATACCATTAAAAATCTATTTCAAATACAAATTCAAAAGTATGTTTTTTGTATAATGTAATTTATGTTGGACCTCGATAACTGCCGAACGTTCGGTCTGGAAGAGCCCCAGACCGAACGATTCGTTCGGTCCCGTGGAAGGCATCGACCGAACGCATGTGTTCGGGACGAGAATCACCCAGCCCGAACACCCTACCTCAGGGGCCTAGAGGCCTTTTTGTTGTGAAAAAAGCCCAGATTGTGCCAATTTTTACTGTGACCAAAAAAACCACTATTGGATGTGACTAAATAAAGGCTAGATTTTTCCATGCAATGAAAAAAAGTCACAAAATGCTGCAAAAATAAAAAAGTATGAATGAACCATGAGAACTCTTCCGCTATAATATGAATGAACCAAAAAGATCTTATTTGCAAAGATGTCAAAATGTATGAATTTGCCATGGCAATTTTTGTTGTTTACCAATCAAAAACATGGAAAATGTGCAGTGTGGATGCATATGAACTTGCCATCACTGAAAAAGTCAAAAAGAAGTCATGATAGATAGAAAAATGGAAAACAAGATACTACTAAAAGAATCCCAATGGTTTCAAAGCAAAAATTGCAATCATCTTTATAAACAAATTTTGCATCTGTACCATGATGGAAAGAAAAAAAATATGCAATGGCACAAAAAGGAAAAAAATCATGGCAGTTTGCATCTGTACCATAATTTCAAGAAAATATGGATTGAAATTTTGTGTGCTATTTTTACTATATAAATTTGCCGAAGCACAAAACAAAAAATGCACCATCTATTGTTTAGTAATAATTGTCGTGTTTTCTAAGTATTTTTGCCATGGCAAAATAAAAGTAAAACTTGCCATGCTGCATAGAAGTATGTTTGCCATGAGTGACAAAAATTAAAATTGCCATGTAAATTAAATAAAAAAATTATGGGAAATAAAAGGTAAATTTGCCATGGCAATAAAAAGGTTAATTTTGCCATGGTGTAGAAAAATTAATAATTGGCACGCAAAAATAAAAGTAAAATCTGTCATGTTAATAAAGATCAAATGAATAGTAAATCTTGCCATGGCAATAAAAGTTAAAATTTGCCATGGGAATTTAGGTAAATTTGCCATGTTAATAAAGGTAAATTAACCATAGCAAATAAAAAGTAAAATTTTCCAGGGCAATAAAAGTTAAATATTGCCATGGGGATTTAGGTAAATTTGTCATGTTAATGAAGGTATATTATCCATGGCAAATAAATAGTAAAACTTGCCATGGCAATAATAGTTTGATATTGCCATGGGGATTTAGGTAAATTTGCCATGTTAATAAAAGTCAAATAAATAGTAAAAACTTGCCATGGCAAATAAACTTAGATATTGCCATGGGGATTTAGGTAAATTTGCCATGTTAATAAAAGGTAAATTTGCCATGGCAAATAAATAGTAACTTGCCATGGCAATAAAAGTTAAAAAATTGCCATGGGGATTTAGGATAGCCATGTTAATAAAGGTAAAATAATTAGCAAAACTTGTCATGGCAATATTTGCTATTTTGTGTTGTTTTTGACAATTTAAAGAATTACAACGACAATTTCAAAAAAATAAAAAGTTGCCATGGCAAGAAAGCAATTAATTTGCCATGATCCGAGAACTAAATTTGCCATGATACGATAACTATATTTGCCATCTTCCAGGAAGCAAGTTTGTTATGATGTGTTAACTAAATTTGCCATGATCAATTAACTAAATGTTTGATGCTTACATGGCAAAAAGTATAAGATTTGTTTCCATGGTCTACCAAAAAAAATGCCATGGTAGAAAACAGTAAAAATGCGCCATGATCCAAAAATCAAAAGTTGCCATGGCAAAAAATAATGAATTTTCATGATACGAGAACTAAAATTTGCAATGATTCGACAAGTATATTTGCCATCTTCCAGGAAAATTTAAGAAAAGTTTTACAGGGAGAGGGCAAATTTAAGAAAAAATGTATAGTGAGACATGGCGATTTTGGAGGCAAAAAATGTACGTCGGAGTTGTAGTTGACAAGATGAAAACTGTGTCTATTCTCGAGGAATATCTTGCTAAATAAGATGTCAAATATATGTCTAATACAATGGTAACTATTTTAAGCAGAACCTCGGGTACACACCAAACTAAACTAACTTCAGTACATAGCTAAGCTAACTACTTTATCACAACTTGACTCAGAAATCAGCTAGGAAAAAATACAACAGAATTTGAGACATGCAAAGTGAATTAGAATCTGATGGTAACGTTCAGGCTGCTTCAAAATTTGAGGAATCCACATATCAGTGCAAACAGGAGGAAGTAGTGTAAGGTACACAGATTACTGAATAGTTGCCCATGTGTTATTGATGATGGTTACAAACCAAAAGAAACGCCATAATTCTCTGAAGAATAACCTCTTCTTCTGTCCAGTAAAGCAACACTCACAATTTAGTCTTAATAAGCATGATTTATGCAGGTTTCCGTGTAAGGATAGTGTTAGCAGAGTAGAGGCAACAGTATATGCATACCTTCGTAGGAAGGAGACGTTGACCAGGGGAGTCGACCTCTGGCGCCGACGACCGCCTCGTCACGGGCCGCGAAGTTCGAACCCCATCGTGATTGCCGAGCCCCATGGAACCTACTAGGTTGGCCATGGTGGTTGTCTTCCCCATGCGCGCCATCCTTGCGCAAGGTCACCAGAGCCACCCCGCGCCGTTGGACCCTACAAATCCGGCGTCGATTCGCCGGACGAAGAGACCAGCGGACGGCGGCGACCAAGGGCCACATCCACCGGAGTCTAGCGGGCCTCAGCGCCGCTGCCCCCGCCCGCTTCCTCGCACTCCAGGCGCAACCACGCAGCTGCATCCGCGTCGTGCCCCAGCCGCCGAGTGCTCGCGCCGCACCACCTCCGTCTGAGCCATATCCTCAGGCGCCCCGTCGGCGTCCACGACGAACTCCCACGGCGTCGGAGCCCCGTTGATCTGCGCTGGCCTGGGAGTCGCCGCCTCCCCTCGCTTCATCGTCCTCGGCGAGCCACCACGCACCACTGCCGTCACACCGCGCCTCCACCAGCTTCCTCATCCTCCGGCTGTTCCGCCGCCTGCTCCGCCGCGACACAAGGCGAGCTGCGCTCCCCGTCGACGGCTGCTGCTGGCCCGGGGAGCAGCCACGAGAGGTGTGGATAGGAGAATGGGGAAAGGCTAGTGCGGTGGAGTGAGAGGATAAGGGAGAGAAGTGCTCGAGCGTTCGGGCGTTGGGGCTACAGCCCGAACGATCTAAAAGGATGACATGACACTGGATTTGTTCCGTGATTCGTGCTAAGGTATCGTATGGTAGATGCAGCGTTCGGGGCGATTTGCCAAAATCTAGCACGTTCGGGCGTTATCGATTCCGTTTATGTTTTGTTATTAAAATAAATGGTGAAACTTGTCTAATAAACCCAGACGGAGGGATTAGTATTTTAGGGGTATCGATTTTTTTCTAGAACACGACATGAGAAATTAACCGACTCCGTGTCATACTCCTACGCCGAAACATAACGGGAAGCGTCTGTCGATGCCCAAGCTTCGGTGTACATATACACCAGGTCAGCGGCACGAAACCAAAGGCACACACCTCGCTCGCCGAGCAAGAAGATCGATCGACGCAGCAGCCGCCAAGGAACTCGCTCGATCACCAGCGCACGCGCCTTGCCACCGGACCGCGTCGATCACCCGAGGCTCCCGGCGATGGCGAGCAGCACCAACGCACACGGAGGCGGAGATGATCAGGCGCCGGCTGCTGCGGTGACCGAGGCCCCGCAGAAGACACCGGAAGCGTTGTCGTCGCCAGACAGTTGTGACTTCCCTGCGTGCTTGAGCAGGGAAGCAGCCATGGCCGTATGGAAGGAGAACCCACGCAGCCACAGCTTCCACGCATGGCTATGGGAGAGCTGGATCAAGGGCGGCGGGACATGCCCCGCGTGCCGCCGCGAGCTGCCGACGCCGTGTGATGATCCGGAGCAAGATCTCTACGCAGTACATCCTCTGATGCGGTCCAAATATGAGAAGCTTCGCTACACCTTGCAGTATAGGGACGGAAGCAGAGATATGTACCAGGAGGATGGCCAGGTCGTCAAGTACACTTCATGGACCAGCACCGTGAAGTACGCTTCATGGTGCTGGTTCCCCTTCTGTGATATATGTTGGAAAGACATGACTAGGGAGCAAACAGGTGCTCCCTAGCGTTTCCTGGCACACACCCTTTTTAAGGAAAGATATCTCCCCGTCCAGAAAGAGGATCAAAACAGAAAAGTCCCAGTACCTGGTCCCTGCCCCGATAAGTTCTCATGCAACAACAAACAACCCTCCCCCTCGTCAATCACGTGCAAGAAAAAGGACGTGAGTTCCCTGCTTCTTCCCCTTTCCTCCACGCCCCGTCCTTCCAGATCTCAATCCGGATGGAAGCTCCGTCTCGGCCCTGTCTCCTTTTATCACCATGACCATAATGCTCTGCAGGCAACTGATGGTTTTGGGGTAAGAACATAACCTAAATTCTTAAAAAAAAGTGCAGAAAACATAAAACACAGGCAAGTCACATGCTTAGCATTAGCAAGTCACATTCAAATGTCAAGCAAGTCCTACTAAAAAAAGACAACAATTCTGGAAAAAAATATGTGCAATTCATTGTGACTTTGCAATCCAGACAAAAACTTGTATTGCGCAGTGTTGCCTTTGAAAACACACAGTTCAAAAGATTTTTGTTTGGATAATATGAAGACTAAATGTTGTGTTGTTATGAATGCATCATTCCTCACTGTATATCAGGTTGCATTTGTCTAGAATAAGAAATATAGACAAGCAACATTTGTGTGATTTGGGGCAAATTCAGTGGAATCAACAGTGTAGGCTGCCCTGATTTGTTAATTAAAAAATACAACAAGTTGATGGTTCATGCTTTCATATGCTTATTTGTAGTTGTGTATGCAAAAACTACAAAAAAAAGTCAAAGTAAAAAATCTCTAGGCAAGTCGCACCAGCTTCTCTAGCAACTAACTATCATGTGTTGGGCATATTTTTGGCGAAATAAAACCCAGCGCTCTCAGGAGCGGATCTTTGGGCAACTCATGCCAGCATCTCTAGCAACTAACTATCATGAGTTGGGCAAGTTTTCGGACACTTTTGGCTCAAATCATCGATGATTCCAACCCCCACATCGCAGGAGTGGTTGGGCAACTCATGCCATCATCTCTGGCAACTCATTATCATGCGGTGGGCAAGTTTTGGATGCTTTCGGCTCAAATCATCAACGATTCCAGCCACCGCATCCCTAAGTCGTAAACCACCGCCGCGCTCGAAATCATCGATTTGCCCAAATAGCCGGGACCCCACACCCCCCCCCCTCTTCAACCTCCCTATCTCGCCTCTATCACATAGAATCCTAGATTTGAGTAGAAGAAAAATGCTTAGGGGGCGATTTCGAGATACTTACAGACGGTTTGCGGCCCATTCCTCGACTAGTGGCGACAACACTTTCTCGGCTCTAGCTCCTCCCGGCTAGGTGGTCGCAGCGCATGGATGGCACTGCCGTCTTTGATCTTCCTCTTGCCTCGCTTCCTGGTCGCCGGCACTCTGACACATCTCTCCTTCCTCACCTTGCTAGTTGCCGCAGATCCTATGCCAAAAAATATGGAAAATATTATAGGCAACTTTCTGACATTATTAGGCAAGTTAGTGTAGAAAACATTGACTACAAGAAAGCATATTTTTGGCTAGAACTCAATGGTCAAAAAGGTTATAGATTGTAAATACATACATACATGATGCATGCTCGCGGCTTCATGAGCCTACAAATCCATTGGATGGTTAAGAAAATAAGAGATACAAAGAAGAACACAAAAGAATCACAAAGATTCATGAGTGTATCACCACATGACAAGAAATTCCATTGATTTGTCTTCCTCCTATACATGTATTTTGTCTCATAATATAATCAAGGCTGGAATTAGTGTAGCAGCAGTAGCAAACCGAGCGCTAGGCCAAATGAAATGAACATAGTTAAGACTAGCATGCAACGATCAATGCATGTTAGAAAAATAAAAGCAGCAAAGGACTGAATTATCTGAATCAAGGACATAGATATGCAACTAACTTCAGACCATCTTTTACCATGCGTACAGACTGATAAATCCACATGGCACTTACCAGTATGTGTCAGCATCTCTCTCTAGCAATATGTAAGTAGCAATCTATAAGCATACACACGCATCAAGCACACATCAATCTAGAGGGGGGGGGGGGGATCATAGATCAAAAGGAAAATAGTAGCATGTTTCAAATATTCTGCACACCTCTGTTCTATGTTCTTCAGTGGCATTAGATGGATCGTCATCAAGATTAAATGTAGGAGGGTCGCCCTGAAGGCCCTTTTTGCTTGTCCCAGCCATTTTCTCCTGCTACGTATAAAGAGAAAGAACATCATCATGGAGAAAATTTGCCGCAATTGTAACGGTATATTTCAGCCTAGTCCTGTAACAAACTCACACACCATATCACTGAGGCAAAAAAGGAGCCATATCAAGCAATTAATTGTCAAAATGTTAAAAAAACGTATCAGGCAATTAACTGTCAAAATGTTAAAAAAACGTATCAAGCAAACTCACACACCATATCAGGCAAAAACAATAACAAACTGAAGCAAAACAGGAAGCCATGACAGGCAACTAAAGTGTCAAGTGATTGTACATTAACTGAATTTTTCTCTGTTGCTATATGAAGTAGGACTTTAAGTAACAGAGCAAATTTCAAAAACAAAAAAATCTGAACAAAGCAAGCATGTAAAGTACAAAAAAACTGAAACGTGTTAGGCAAACTAAACACATCAGGCAATTCAAAGAAAACGATTGTTCATTAAAGACTATTTCCCTTAATTTCCATCACGCAATTATTTCCTCTAGATTGGCATTGTTCACACATATCAGGCAAAACTGAACCACATCATGCAATTCAGAAATTTTAATTATCCATTAAACTGAAAGTATTTCCCCTGCAGTGAATTACTTCCTCTACATTTGCATTGTTCAAACAGTGCAGTACTAACTGGAACAAAATCTACTACAAATTTGCGTGTGGGCAACTTCTGAAAACATACAGGGCAAGCCATTCACAAAACTAGAGCAAAAAGCAAACATGAATCTGAATCTCAAAATCTACAACAACCAGTTCACCTGAACTATCCCTGTAGTGAGCATCCTAACCCAAAACACTCGTACATAATCTCAACTCCACAGCAGCCCCAACTGCCTTCAACCCCTACATCCACCAGTAGCCAATCCCCTTGCACATCGAATTCCCAATGTCGTCAACCATAACGAGAGCTTCATCATCCACCATGTACTCGTCAATTTGGAAACCGAAAAAGCTGAAAATCCAGACCAGATGTGCTTACCAAAGGATTGCAGGGAAGGATTACTCGCCCTATGCGCCAACGGCATGTCGCTCGCGGCGGCCGGTCCTCCCCTGTTGCGCCTTGGCTACTGCTTCCCTTCCTCCGACCTGCTCCTCGCCGCAAGCCAGGCTACCCTCCACTTCTCTTCTTCTAGAAAACGCCGCACGCACCTGATGGTCGCTCCACCTCCGGCGGAAAATCGGCTGCGGATTCGCCGAACTCGTCGACGCCCACAGGATTGAACCTCGCCCGATTTGGGGGATTTGGGATGGGAGTCATGAGGAGAGAGCACTGAGGTTGCAGTTTCGAAACGAGCGTCGGTAGTGGGAGGGGGTGGACGAGACGAGGAGAAGTGGTGGGCCCTGGAACCGCCGCTCCCACCCAACGGGCCACATGCCGACCAGGTGCCACCTGCGCGCGCGACGCGAATAAACAGCGCGGCGTCTAGTGTACGCGATGACGATCCGACGACGCAGAAACGTGTGCGCTCGAGGATGCAAACGAGCACAACTGCACTTTTTAGGATTTAGGCAAGATTTTTTTATCCAGAAGCAGTTTGTGATTTCTTTAACAAATTTTCAAAATTTACTGATTTATTTTTTATTTTTTAAATCTCGTGTCTACATTGTAAAGAAGAAGATAGAAATGAAAACAAGTGGGCATCCAGCCCCGCTCATGGACCGGCCCAATAGGAGCACTCATAGGACAACTGAGCCAGATTTCACACAGTGCGATACATATGGGTACCCCTATTTCTGGTTTTAAGCGAGCATAGGGGTAATTTCCTAACGGACGCTCTTGTCAAGTTGTTGCTGTTTCACACAGAGGTGAGCGACCTAGCGATCAAGATGGGCCGGCCCAACTACGAGATAGCGCACACGCTACATTACCGGTTTTGGGTACTTTTTGAAGGTTCATGCCGGTTTTGGGAACCATTCAGAAGGTCTTGAACCGGTTTTTCACTGGTTTTTTTTCTTTTCTGTTTTTTTTTCTTTTTTCGTTTTCTTTCTTTTTCGGTTTCTTTATTTCATTTTCAATTCCTTTTTCCTCCTTTCTATTTCCTGTTTGTTCTTCAGATTTTCAAATTATTTTCTAAAATTAAGAAATGTTTAAAATGTCAAAAAATGTTCTTTGTTAGTAATTTTTGTCCACAAATTAGAAAAAAGTTCCTGATTTTCTAAAATATGCTCGCAGACTACAAAAATGTTCACTTTTCAGAAAAAAACACACGTGTTAAAAATTACGTTTTTAAATTTTGTTTGGGAGTTTCAAAACATCTTCCCATTTCAAAATTTGTTCACCAATTTCAAAAAAATGTTCATGTTTTCAAAGCTTGGTGGGAGTTTTCAAAATTCATTTGAAGAATTGTTCGAAAAGTCCAAAAAATGTTCACGTTTTATTTTTTGTTTGGGAGTTTTAAAAGATGTGCACAAATTATAAAATTGTTCATGTTTCCAAATTTTGTTCGGGAGCTTCAAAAATTGTTCCCAGTTTCAAAAAATGATCATGTATTGAAAAAATGATTTGAAATTTGGAAAATGTTCTGGTTTTCTATTTTGGGGGGTATTTAAAAAATGTTCTTGTATTTGAAAAATGTTGAACAAGGATTTAAAAAAATGTTAATCAAGAATTAGAAAAATGTTGAACAAGTATTTAGAAAATGTTGAGCAAGTATTTGAAAAATGTTGATCATGTATATAAAAATGTTGAATAACTCACGCATTTTTAAAAAGTGTTGAAGAAGTATTTGAAAAAAAGTTAATCATGTATACAAGAATGTAGAAGGAAAAACCAAAAGAAACAATGAAAAACCCAAAGAATGGAAACCAAAAAAGAAAAACAAAAAATGGAGAAGAAAAGAGAAACCAAAGAAAATGGAGAAGACAAAAGAAAATAAAAAACGAAGAAACAAAATGAAAAAATGAAACAAAAGAAAATGAAAAAACCTTTAAAAACAAGAAAGAAGGAAAAAAGAAGAAAAAAAGAACAAAAATGTGTAAAAGCCGAACCTTTACCTTCTAATAGTTCATGCCTTACCTATTGTACATGTGCTTTAGCCTAGCAGAGTGGTTAGCGATGTCGAGGGCAACAAAGAGATCGCAGGATCTATCCCTGGGTCGGCCCCATGCTCTAGCGCTCGACGTGAGACTTAATCTATAGCATCGCTTAGTGCGATAAATAGTAGCCGCGCTTTCCAAAAGAGATCTGACGGCCAGAAACACCAAGATCGCAAAAATGGACAACCAAAAATGCAAATCGTTGAGAGAGTTGGGTTTAGACTCAATTTTAGTGTCCTTAACTAGACTGTCGATGGCGTGCGTTGTCATGCCCATCCATTTGAACAATAAAACTATAGATTTAAAACCATACTGTAGTGCTCGACGCGAAACTTAATCTGTAGCATCGCTTCATGCGATAAATAGTTGTCGCGCTTTCCAGATGAGATCTGATGGCCCGGAACGCTAAGATCCCGAAAACGGACAACCAAAAATGCAAATCGTTGTGAGAGCTCGGTTTAGTCTCAGTTGCATCTGTCCTTAATAAATAGATGGTCGATGGCGCGCGTTGTCGCGCCCATCCATTTGAACAAGAAAATGATAGATTTAAAAAAAGGATAACATCATATTAAATTTTTATAAACAAAACCATACATTAGTTGTTAATTGAGAGAAATCTCTATAATATGTAAAAGCAAGTTTCATAAACATAATTTGGCTCGGTAAGACAACATACACAACAATGTAACACTAAATTGCAAAATAAAATACTTGACTGAAAAAGCCACCCCCCCCCCCGCCCTTTATAAGCTGGCTCTGCTTGATATGTAATAAGAATAGTCTTAATCGTTCTAATGCTTTCCTTTTTAGGTTGATGTAGGAAGTGGGTGTTCTCACCTTGAAGTCTGTTTTTATATTTCTCCTTTTGAATTGACTTCTTCTAGTCCTATTTGCCAGTCTTCTACTTAATGGATATGGGAAGCTCTGACTATTGATCTAAAAAAGAAGTAGCTTCTTCATGTGAGGATGTAGTTCCTGCAAGGAGGGAAGTATGGTCAACCTCGAGATCATATTTCTAAAATGATGCTGAATTACACACAAGGTGCCAGTTCCCTAATGATGCTGGATTAGACACAAGGTGCAAAGTCCCAGATGATGCTGGATTACATGCAAGCCAGCTGGAGTCGTCAACTGTTCGTGTCCTCATGGATCTAGTAAAGGCTAAAAGAAAGCGTGCAGTAGCCCTTGAGAATTTAGCTGAGTTCCTCAAAAAGCGAAAAGATACCATTTGTATGTGTATGATATGATGAGACTATTGTGTGTATGATATGATAAAGACTATTATATAAAACTATACAAAAACAGAGTAAATTCGTTGATGAAAAAAATACATAAAATAATAACAGTAGCACAGGGTACGTGTATAGCAGCAGTGTTGCCTTAGCAGTAGCGCGTGGTATGGAGGCACTACTAGGGAAAAAGGCTAGCAGTAGCGCGGGTCTATGGACTACTAGTAGCGTGGGGGCCCGCGCTACTGATAAGGCGCTACAGCTAACTTTTAGCAGTAGCGCGTTTTGACCCGCGCCATTGCTAACTTTACGTAATAGTAGCGTTCTTTGTAAAATGTGCAGCAGCAACGGCTCTGTCCACAGCGCGGTGCTGATAAAAGCACGCTGCTGCTACCTGCATACCTATGCTACTGCTAACTTTTACTGTATTTTCTTTCTGCAGCATATTGACGTTGTATTTGTACAACTTTTATACAATAGTCTCATCATATGATTTTATGATCATGATGAGTTATTATATATATCAATGGGTGAAAGAGACGTGTATTACATTCAAGTTGAGACAACATGCTGTAGATCAAAAGTACTACTAAAGTTATTATATATAAGTGGGTGAAAGAGATAGTGATTAGATTCGAGTTGAGGCAACATGGTGCAGATCGAAAGTACTACTAATCCAAGCTTTAGTAGTACTTTCGATGTGCACCATGTTGCCTCAACTTGAATCTAATCCACGTCTCTTTCACCCACTGGTATATATATAATAACTCGTCATACTCATATAACAACTCAACATCATCATCATAATAATAATTCATCATCCATATCATAATAACAAGTCATACTCATCATATCATCTAACAACGTCTCTCATTATCATAATAACAAGTCATACTGATCATCATCATAGTCATAACCAACCCTAGTTAATTATTCTTAACACATGATCATGAGTATTAGCTAGGACCTACCCCTCTCTAAGGTAAAATAGCATAAGACAAGATAGCCCCTGACTCTCCATTATGGAGAATGGAGATTATCCTATCTCCAATTCATGCGCTACGCACAATGTTGCTTCGAAATAGCTCCCTATGATTCTTCATACATTTTCCATTCTTTGATTGTCATGTCTTCTTCGGTTTGAGAAATCTCGTATGAACATCGGTGAAGCCTAGGCGAACTTGGCCGTAAGCTAATAACATCAGGGCAACCTTTCAGAAACATCAGATGAGGCACACAATCCTTCAGGATTTTCGTTGAAAAACATAATAATAATGTCGTAGTTAGCAATGTAGTTTAGCATTGTATTTTAGCAATGTATTTTAGCTTTAATTAGAAGAATGTATGCAAAAGATGCACTATTGTCATAATAATAAAAAATCTTACCATGCCATTTCCGTGGATGTTGTCGTAGTTCAACACGCGAACTAGTGGCACGTATTGACCATAATATGGAGGATTTTCATAATTCTTATTGTAAGTCTCAGCATCAATAATGAAGGAGACAAAATGATCTTTCTCCTCGTAAGTTAGTTTAGAACCATCAGTGTAGTAGGTTTTGTCTACTATTTTCCGAACATTTTTTGAAGAACGGAAATAAGCTGCCAATGGAAATATATAAGCTGTCAACTATTATTATAAAAACAATATGAATTACTTAATAAATATGTTTGAGAAATTCACATAGAGGTAGAAGTGGAAGCGTATCAACAAGGACCCAAATGACGATATTCTCTTCATCGATATTATCTTCATCGATATTATCTTCATCGACATTATCTTCGTCGATGTCATCTTCAGGTTCACCAAGATCTAAGGTGACATGCATACCCTCTTGAAAACCATACGCCTTGCATAATGCTTCCCAATTTGAGCAACCAAAATGGGAGTAGCTCTCCGCATTGTATAGCTTTACGGCAAAAGCATAACCATGATGGGTCTTGAGGTGAACTATCTTTGTCTCCATATTCTCACGATCTTCGAAAATTCAGCTTCTCCAGGACATAGCGTCTTGCATGGTGTAACATCCCTAGCCTTGCCATGCACTTGGACTAGCTTGGTTGCTGCATCATGTCTAAATTTCTTTTAAACTTGAAATGGGGATTGTTCAAACCCTAGCACCAGATCAAATCAAATAGGTTCAACCTAAAATAATCTTCAATGAACCCAAAATGCCTTTGGAAATGTTCATGATTTTTGATAAAGGTGAAAACCTCTGCCAAAAATGATGAGCATATTTCTTGGCCATTTATGGATTTTTGAATTAACTCATATTGTATTTGAATTGGGGCATTTAAATTCTATAAATATTTTAAATGCTCTAATAATTCTGAAAAATAGTTGAGGGTTGTTGGGAATAATCCAGTATGTACCCACAATTTATTTCAGGATTTTATAAAGTGGTTTAGTATTTTACTAAATCCAAAAAACAAAGACAGAAAATAGAAAACATAAATAAAAGAGAGAGAGAAGGACTCACCTGGTCTCACCTGCAGCCCACCTGGCCAGCCCAGTCGGCCAGCCTAGCCACCTGGCCTAGCCCACCTCCTCCTGTCGTCTTCGTCTTGCCAGAGGGACGGGCGCGCGTGGCCGATGCACGCAGGCGCGCCCCGGCCACCTCCTGCTTCGCCGTGTCGATGCCTCCTTCCCCCCAACCCCGCGCCCAGGAGACGTGGACAAGGCCGTGCTGACCCCCCTTCTTCCCTGGCCATTTTCCCCTCTTCCTCTTCGTTCTTCGCCCGAACAGAGAGCCGCCGCCGCCGCCGCTCGCTGCCAACGCGCCCACCGAGCACGCCTGACCTTCCCACCGTATCCCTAGGCTCCGCCGCGGCTCCGCACGTCGACGAGAAGAAAAAAACAAGCCCGGGAGCCCTTCAACCTCGCCATCGCCGTCGTCCTCGTCCTCGGGAGCCGACCACCGTTGTCGTTGATTTGCCGGCTAATGGACCTCCCCGAGCTCGCCGTTCGCACCAGAAGATTCGCCGTGAGCCCCACCTTCTTTCCCCCTTGTTCCCCCCTCATGCTCGAGCTCTAGCCATGCCTGCTGCCACACCCGAGAGCTCCTCGCCGCCGGCCATGGTGCCGCCGCGGCCACAGCTGCTGTAGCTCGCGTCCGAGCCCCTCAGCGCGCTCAGCACACTCCCAAGAGCACGTAGCACTCTTCGTCTTCTTCTCTTGTGCACCGTAGCATCGACACCGTCCGCGCCCGAACTCCGGCCACCGTGCAAGTTGCCGCCGCCGTCGACCTAGGCCACCGGAGCTGCTGCTGCGTGCACCACCCGACGCGGACGAGCCTCCTCGTCGTGTAGACGCACTTCGCCGCCCATATGGTCACCGGAAAGCAAAACCCGAGCATCGCCGCCGTCTCTGGACGTCGCCGGCGGCTTAACTCCGGCCGTGCCGATGTGGCACCATCTTTAGTGGCTAATGACGCCACTAAACTAACCCCTAGCTCACTGACGGATGGGCCCCGCTCTCTAATTAACCTAGTTTAGTTTCTGTTTAGGTTTAACTAACCACAAGGGCCCCACAGGTTAGTTTGACCTGGCCACGTCACCTGTTGACCGGACCCCACCTGTCTGTGTCACTAGCCTGTTCTGGGTCACTGACCAGTGGGCCCCACTGGTCAGGTTTAACCTGGACCAGCCTGTTGACCCTGCTGACGTCACCCAGATGCAATACTGATGCAGTAATTGATTTTCTGGATTTAAAGTAATTAGAAAATTCCAGAAAATGCCCAAAACTTCTAAAAATCATAGAAAATTATCTATAACTCCAAATAAGATAAATTATATATGAAAAATTATCAGAAAATTCAATCTATCCATTTATGCTAGTTTCATGCATGTTAGAACACTTTAACCTTGCTGTTTAGGTGAAACAAGTTAATGCACTTATATGACTTCATAAAATGGGTTTGCATTTGAATCCTTGGTTCAAATGGACTCATTTCAATATGTTCCAGCTTGCATTAGCCCAAAACACATTCATATTGCCATGTCATAGCATGCATCATATTGTTGCATATCGTCATGTGTTGATTGAGTTCTTTCTCAGTTGCCGGTGTTTGTCCCCTCTCAGTAGACGTGGTTCCGACGATGTGATCGATGACACCGATGAAGAACTATACTATCTTCAGAAGTGCCAGGCAAGCAAAACCCCCTTGTTCATTCCGATACAATCCCACTCTCTCGCTCCTGCTCTCTTTTACTGCATTAGGACAACAACGATTCAACTGTTACATGCTGCGGTAGCTGAACCCCTTTCCTCTGCATGACCTGTCATTGCCACAGTAAATAGATGAAACCCACTAGCATGAGTAGGAGTTGTTTGAGCCCTGATGTGCCTACTCATTCATGCTTGTTTGTCATGCCTGCTACTGCTTAGAGTTGAGTCAGGTCTGATTCATCGGGGATGAATTGGAATGTGGTGAACATGTCCTACTGTGTGTGAGCTAAGTGTGTGAACACGATTTGGTAAAGGTAGCGGTGAGAGGCCATGTAGGAGTACATGGTGGGTTGTCTCATTGCAGCCGTCCTCAGGAACTGAGTTCTGTGTTTGTGATCCATGAACAGTTACTACCACACATTGGGTTCCGTAACTCGGCCCCTCTCAGCTTATTAATCAACTCGATCTCTGTCCAGGAGTTGCAACTAGTTTCTGGTGTTTGTAGGTAGTGTTAGTAGTCTACCAAGTGGCACCCGGTACAGGTGGGCTTGGGACAGACTAGGCACAGTGGCACGGTGTACCAAGTGGCACCCGGATGGTGGGCTTGGGAACCCTGCACACATCGTTTGGGGCCGTGAGCGACACCCCGGCCGGATCTCCTTGCGGATGGAACCCGAATAGGCGATAAACCTGGACTAGAGACTTGTTGGTTAGTCAGGTCGTGGCCGACTCCCTCGCCCGGCTTCCGCTTGAAGGTTGCCGAGGTACATGACGTGTACAGGGCGATAAGTGGCGAGAGCGTGTGTGAAGAAGTACACCCCTGCAGGGTTATCATTATCTATTCGAATAGCCGGATTCCTCGGATATGGAAACTTGGACCCCTTGCATAGTTCATAGACAAGTGGAAAGTGGATACTCTAAAATGTGCAAGATAAGCGTGAGTGCTATGGATGGCGTTCTCGTAGGGAGACGGAGCGGATCCATAGTGGTGTATTGATATGGTGAATTTGTGGACTCGTGTGCGCCACCTCAAAAGAGTTACTTGCAGTCGTAGTTCAGGTTAGCCACTGAGTCAAAGCTGGCTTGCTGCAGTTAAACTCCACCACCCCCTTTGTTGATACCGATGCATATGTAGTTAGTTCTGATGTAAGTCTTGCTGGGTACATTTGTACTCACGTTTGCTTATTTATGTTTTGCAGAGAGACTTCAGTCTCGCTAGTAGTTCCACGTGGACTTCGACGTTTAGCTTGTTACCTCAGCTACGATCGTGTACCCTTGGGAGGGTCTTGTAGATAGTCAGGCTTCTGAGCCTTCTTCATTTGTAGTTGTCTGTACTCAGACAAGTTAAGCTTCCGCATGTGCTTGTTGCTTGTATGCTCTGGATGTTGGGTCATGAGACCCATGTTTGTAATATCTCGCTCCTCGGAGCCTAATGAATACATACTTGAGTCGTAAAGTTATGTTGTGATGCCATGTTGTATTTACACATATCGAGCATATTATGTGTATGATTGAAATGCTTGGTATGTGTGGGATCCGGCAACCTAGTTGTTTATCCTTGGTAGCCTCTCTTATGGGGAAATGTAGTCTTGTGCTTCCATGAGCCATAGTAGTCCGCTACAGCCCGTTTCACCGGAGTCCTACTAGCCCAGCCCTACTGCTCTGGAGCACTTGACTGGCCGGCATGTGATTCACTTCGTTCCTGTGTCTATCCCTTCGGGGAAATGTCACGCGGCGACATCCGGAGTCCTGCCTAGCCTACTATAGCCCGGGTTCCCGGAGTCCTATTAGCCCAGTGCTACAGCCCGGATTCACACGTTGCTGACCGACATGCTCGATGTTGATTCATGTATGCTTGTCCCTGTAAGTTAGTGCCACTTTGGGTTCACGACTATTCATGTCGGCCCGGGTTCTCTGTCATATGGATGCTAGCGACACTATCATATACGTGAGCCAAAAGGCGCAAACAGTCCCGGGCCATGGTAAGGCGACACCCGTGGGAATACCGTGCGTGAGGCCGCAAAGTGATATGAGGTGTTACATGCTAGATTGGTGTGACTTAGAATCGGGGTCCTGACAGCTTTGGTATCAGAGCCTGACTGCCTGTAGGATTACCAAGCCAAACTGGTCGAAGTTGAGTCTAGAAATGCTTTAGTTATGTAAGTGAATTTATTGGGGAAGGGAACGTAAGGCTCTTTTTACTCCTTATACCTCATGGCCTTCTTATCTGAGTCAACCTTTTCTCTTCTACGGGGATTAATAACTAGGCTTCTCATCTTTCTATCAGGATCACGTATTACTAATCTGTAGACTCTTAGGATTGTTGGATTTAAGCCTCAGTCCAGTTTCTACTACTCTAGTGTGTTGTTAGTTGGACTTGGAAACTTGATATTGCGATGTTAAGTGGTTATGCCACCATTTTGCAGGATGTCTCAAATCTCTTCGAGCATTTACAGCCGTTATGCCGTCCGAGTCATCCCAGGTTTCTAAATAGTCTGATGCATTTGCAAATGTCTTCATCCCGTTCCCGATGTCCTTTGGGCCAGATTAAGCACACCAATCGGTTTGTTGAGGTATTCTGTTGCCTTGATATGTATGTTGGAGTTAGTATTATGACCCTAGGTGTCTTCGAGAACCACTTAGTAATCTAGCAATGTTTTGTGTTCCCGGTGTGATGATTCTGGCCATCATTCTCGAAAGCATCCCGTGATGCCATTTAGTAGTAGGCATTATATTTCTGGGTTTTTGAACCCGAGATTCACCCTACTTACTTCATGTTGATAGTGTTTGCTCGTTCCTTTAGGTTATTAGTAACCTTTGCACTAGTCCTCGAGGTCCGTGGTATTTCCTTCTTCCAAATACCATGAACCATTATGGCAGAAGTTATTTGAACCAAAAGATCACAATCAGAGTACTCTTGAGGAGTTCTCCATTCATAACTGTGACTCTGCCAGTCCTACCTCTCTGCATGGGTTATCCGGAAGAAACATGTTGAACTTGGTTCGACATACTAATCTATGCATCCACAACTCAGAAAGTTATATGTTCCTTGAGTTGACCCTCCTTAGCTGTATTCCGACCCTAGTCTATCAATTGATAGTCAGGAGTAATTGTGCATCTGTGTTATCGATGCTTATTATTCTTGTGGCCAGTCAAGCCATTCTAGTTCAGAATGACTAGCAGAAACAAACTCCAGTACCTCATCCATTTCTTGGATTGGGTCAAAGTAGTTGTATTTCACAGATCAAATGCCAATCCAGCTTTTGTTCTATTCTACCTCGGAGTATTACCCTCTTTATGTCAGGATTGTCATGAGAATTGCACCATCTCTCATGAATTTCTGACGCAGTGATACTTCTCGATATCATTATTCATTCCTCGACCCCGTGTTGTTGTAACCGGAATGCCGACAAGTGAACTGTGATGTGTGAAATCGATACTCCTAGCAACCTCGTTGCTTGGTAGTTAATGGACAATATTCTCATTCTTAGCGTGTTGGTTATTGAATCATCATCCTAAGATTGATCGTGCTACCTAGTCCTTATTTCCAGTGCACTCTTCGATCAATAAGTTAGGATTGTGCCAATCCCTCATTTTTTTGATCATATCATCTTGCCTTGAAAGCAAGATTGCTCCCGAGCTTAATAACATTTCGGTGGTTCATGATTTTCTAAATATCTTCTTGGAAGTATTACCAGGTTGTTCCCTAATCACTATGTTGAGTTCGTGATCATGTTGGTTTTTCTCTAAACCATCCATTCTCCAAGAATCTGTGTTGGATACCCCCGAGCTAGTTGGTTAAGCTAAACAACAACTTGGAGAGTTGGAAGATGGAAGCTTGTCTGGCTTAGTTCATGATAAGGGATATCTTTTTGTGTGTATGTGTGTTGAAGAAAGATGATATCTTCATCGATTGGTCCCTGTGATCAGTTGTTGGACCTATTGTCTTATCAACTTTGATTTGGGTATGGGCTATCATCAAATCAAATCAGAACCAACGATGTTCGTAATATTGTCTTACTCGTGGTTGATCCCTCGAGCATACACCATTACATCCTTTGGGTCTGACCAATGCTATCACCGTGTTCACATGATGGTGGAAGTCCAGTGATATGGAAATTCTGATGAGTTGCTGTTAAGCCCATCAGTAGCATTTTGTCTCCCCCATGATTCATGTTGAACATCAACCTAGTATTGGAAACTTTGTAAGCAATGCCTTCGTGTTCCGTTCATGAAGCTTATGCTTGGATGGAAGAAGTGACTTCCTCAAATTCATGTGCATTTGGAGCAAGTTGCCGCCATAAGTTTGAGAAAGATTGTTTTGTTTCCTCTGGTACCATCCCAAGTTAGTTATGCATGTGCGAATGTATTATATGGTTTGGTAGATTAATTACCTCCACTCCATATGTATTCCCTAGCACACCAAGCCACTGATTGATTTTTTCAAGGAGAAGAAGTTCCTTCTTAAGAGCATGCCTTATGCAAGGACTTTGTTATCCTTGATGATGGTTCCCCACTTGAACTCGGTAGTGTTTTTATTATAAGACTACCACTTGGTCATGCTTGTCTGGGACAACATGTTCACATGTGTTAGCAGAACCAGCTCATGTTTTGGAGCTTACTACCGTAGTTCATTTCCCCGAGAATCTCGCAACGTCATATCGTCGAATTGTGTTGCAAATTTTCATTTTTCTTTCTAGACTTGATGAGTCTGGAATATGCTGACACCAACCAGATCCGAATCTCAGGCAGATATGATGGTTGGAACACACTCCTAGAACTATAATATTGGTCTCTTTGTAACCGGTAAAGTGGATGTCGTGGCCAACACACCCAGCCGGAAGACCTATTATTGTAGTATCTTGATTGAGGAAGTTGGCCACCTCCCCATAAGGATCTCGCAGGATTTACTTCCGTAGTTATTCCTTATGGATTCCTGTGCTCCCGAAGTCTGACCTTTACTTGATGGCCATGTTGATGCTTTTAAGCATTGACTGTGGTACCTAGTAGATGAAGGAGAACATTAGAAGCGGAGTGCTAAATGTCTCTCGGTCGATCATCCAGATTTGCTTCTTTGGCATTGCTAAGGAAAAATCTGAGAAAGTGATGTCCTCCTTTGCATCTGCATCCTCCATCACCATTTATCATGGTAGTACGATGTGTTGCCAGGATCCTTGGCACGGATGTTGGTAAAACCTTGATGAATACGGAAATGCTCAAGTTCTTAAGAGCACGCTCAATCATTGGGTTATATCCTCAGTATCAATTGGAATGTGCCTTCCGTTACCGAGTGTCCTATAACTCTAGTTTCCTCTCCAAACTAAGTATGCCATTCTTTCGAATTCATTCAATTGATCAATTGCGATTTTCCTTAGGCTGGTATAGAGAGTTTCAATGATCTCAGTATCAAAATTAATTCTTTTTGCCACTTAAGAGAATAATTCTACGAGTCACCTTCCCGAGGTGTTCCGTTATGGTATCATGGGCAACTTAACTCCTCGCTACCTTGACCCCCCCTCACCATCTATTTAAGCTTCGAATTGTTGCCTACCAACTTGAACCTTCGTCATCTGTTTCACTCCATTCCTCTCGATGTATGCTTCGTGTCTCAGCTCGAGAGTTGTTTCAGCGTCTTGCTCCACGAGTTGATCGTGAGTTGTTCGATCTTCGATAAGATCAATCCTTCTAGAGTTTTCCCTTTCCTCTCATTGTCATGTTAGTTGTAGTTCTCAAAGCAAGACGTCGAGATCAAGGTGATGCAATGAATCAACATCCTCGAGAAAGACATCTGGATCGTGAAGATTGTGTTAGCTTGTGTACCTCTGTCTTCTTACCTCACGTCTTAAATCTCGGGACGAGATTCTTGTTTAGTGGGGGTGAGTTGTAACATCCCTAGCCTTGCCATGCACTTGGACTAGCTTGGTTTCTGCATCATGTCTAAATTTCTTTTAAACTTGAAATGGGGATTGTTCAAACCCTAGCACCAGATCAAATCAAATAGGTTCAACCTAAAATAATCTTCATTGAACCCAAAATGCCTTTGGAAATGTTCATGATTTTTGATAAAGGTGAAAACCTCTGCCAAAAATGATGAGCATATTTCTTGGCCATTTATGGATTTTTGAATTAACTCATATTGTATTTGAATTGGGGCATTTAAATTCTATAAATATTATAAATGCTCTAATAATTCTGAAAAATAGTTGAGGGCTGTTGGGAATAATCCAGTATGTGCCCACAATTTATTTTAGGATTTTATAAAGTGGTTTAGTATTTTACTAAATCCAAAAAACAAACAGAGAAAATAGAAAACATAAATAAAAGAGAGAGAAGGACTGACCTGGTCTCACCTGCAGCCCACCTGGCCGGCCCAGTCGGCCAGCCTAGCCACCTGGCCTAGCCCACCTCCTCCTGTCGTCTTCCTCTTGCCAGAGGGACGGGCGCGCGTGGCCGATGCACGCAGGCGCGCCCCGGCCACCTCCTGCTTTGCCGTGTCGATGCCTCCTTCCCCCCCAACCCCGCGCCCAGGAGACATGGACGAGGCCGTGCTGACCCCCCTTCTTCCCTGGCCATTTTCCCCTCTTCCTCTTCATTCTTCGCCCGAACTGAGAGCCGCCGTCGCCGCCGCTCGCTGCCAACGCGCCCACCGAGCTCGTCTGACCTTCCCACCGTATCTCTAGGCTCCGTCGCGGCTCCGCACGTCGACGAGAAGAACAAAACAAGCCCGGGAGCCCTTCAACCTCGCCATCGCCATCGCCATCGTCCTCGTCCTCGGGAGCCGACCACCGCTGTTGTCGATTCGCCGGCTAAGGGACCTCCCCGAGCTCGCCGTCCACACCAGAAGATTCGACGTGAGCCCCGCCTTCTTTCCCCCCTGTTCCCCCCTCGCACTCGAGCTCTAGCCATGCCTAGTGCCACACCCGAGAGCTCCTCGCCATCGGCCATGGCGCCACCGCGGCCACAGCTGCTGTAGCTCGCGTCCGAGCCCATCAGCGTGCTCAGCACACTCCCAGGAGCACGTAGCACTCTTCGTCTTCTTCTCTTGTGCACCGTAGCATCGACACCGTCCGCGCTCGAACTCCGGCCGCCGCGCAAGTTGCCGCCGCCGTCGACCTAGGCCACTGGAGCTGCTGCTGCGTGCACCACCCGACGCGGACGAGCCTCCCAGTCGCGTAGATGCACTTCGTCGCCCATATGGTCGCCAGAAAGCAAAACCCGAGCATCGCCGCCGTCTCTGGACGTCGCCGGCGGCTTAACTCCGGCCGTGCCGACGTGGCACCATCTTTAGTGGCTAATGACGCTACTAAACTAACCCCTAGCTCACTGATGGATGGGCCCCACTCTCTAATTAACCTGGTTTAGTTTCTGTTTAGGTTTAACTAACCACAAGGGCCCCACAGGTCAGTTTGACCTGGCCATGTCACCTGTTGACCAGACCTCACCTGTCTGTATCACTAGCCTGTTCTGGGTCACTGACCAGTGGGCCCCACTGGTCAGGTTTGACCTGGACCGGCCTATTGACCCTGCCGACATCACCCAGACGCAATGCTGATGTAGTAATTGATTTTCTGGATTTAAAGTAATTAGAAAATTCCAGAAAATGCCCAAAACTTCTAAAAATCATAGAAAATTATCTATAACTCCAAATAAGATAAATTATATATGAAAAATTATCAAAAAAATCCAATCTATCCATTTATGCTAGTTTCATGCATGTTAGAACACTTTAACCTTGCTGTTTAGGTGAAACAAGTTAATGCACTTATATGACTTCATAAAATGGGTTTGCATTTGAATCCTTGGTTCAAATGGACTCATTTCAATATGTTCTAGCTTGCATTAGCCCAAAACACATTCATATTGCCATGTCATAGCATGCATCATATTGTTGCATATCGTCATGTGTTGATTGTGTTCTTTCTCAGTTGCCGGTGTTTGTCCCCCCTCAGTAGACGTTGATCCAGCGATGAATTCGATGACACCGATGAAGAACTATACTATCTTCAGAAGTGCCAGGCAAGCAAAACCCCCTTGTTCATTCCGATACAATCCCACTCTCTCACTCCTGCTCTCTTTTACTGCATTAGGACAACAACGATTCAACTGTTACATGCTGCGGTAGTTGAACCCCTTTCCTCTGCATGACCTGTCATTGCCACAGTAAATAGATGAAACCCACTAGCATGAGTAGGAGTTGTTTGAGCCCTGATGTGCCTACTCATTCATGCTTGTTTGTCATGCCTGCTACTGCTTAGAGTTGAGTCAGGTACGATTCATCGGGGATGAATTGGAATGTGGTGAACATGTCCTACTGTGTGTGAGTGTGTGAACACGATTTGGTAAAGGTAGCGGTGAGAGGCCATGTAGGAGTACATGGTGGGTTGTCTCATTGCAGCCGTCCTCAGGAACTGAGTTCTGTGTTTGTGATCCATGAACAGTTACTACCACACATTGGGTTCCGGTAACTCGGCCCCTCTCGGCTTATTAATCAACTCGAACTTTGTCCAGGAGTTGCAACTAGTTTCTGGTGTTTGTAGGTAGTGTTAGTAGTCTACCAAGTGGCACCCGGTACAGGTGGGCTTGGGACAAACTAGGCACAGTGGCACAGTGTACCAAGTGGCACCCGGATGGTGGGCTTGGGAACGCTACACACATCGTTTGGGGCCGTGAGCGACACCCCGGCCGGATCTCCATGCGGATGGAACCAAATAGGCGATAAACCTGGACTAGAGACTTGTTGGTTAGTCAGGTCGTGGCCGACACCCTCGCCCGGTTTCCGCTTGAAGGTTGCCGAGGTACATGACGTGTACAGGGCGGTAAGTGGCGAGAGCGTGTGTGAAGAAGTACACCCCTGCAGGGTTATCATTATCTATTCGAATAGTCGGATTCCTCGGATATGGAAACTTGGACCCCTTGCATAGTTCATAGACAAGTGGAAGTGGATACTCTAAAATGTGCAAGATAAGCGTGAGTGCTATGGATGGCCTTCTCGTAGGGAGACGGGAGCGGATCCATAGTGGAGTATTGATATGGTGAATATGTGGACTCGTGTGTGCCACCTCAAAAGAGTTACTTGCAGTCGTAGTTCAGGATAGCCACCGAGTCAAAGCTGGCTTGCTGCAGTTAAACTCCACCACCCCTTTGTTGATACTAATGCATATGTAGATAGTTCTGATGTAAGTCTTGCTGGGTACATTTGTACTCACGTTTGATTATTCAATGTTTTGCAGAGAGACGTCAGTCTCGCTAGTAGTTCCATGTGGACTTCGACGTTTAGCTTGTTACCTCAGCTACGATCTTGTACCTTGGGAGGGTCTTGTAGATAGTGAGGCTTCTGAGCCTTCTTCATTTGTAGTTGTCTGTACTCAGACAAGTTAAGCTTCCGCATGTGCTTGTTGCTTGTATGCTCTGGATGTTGGGTCATGAGACCCATGTTTGTAATATCTCGCTCCTCGGAGCCTAATGAATAAATACTTGAGTCGTAGAGTTATGTTGTGATGCCATGTTGTATTTACACATATCGAGCATATTGTGTGTATGATTGAAATGCTTGGTATGTGTGGGATCCGACAACCTAGTTGTTTATCCTTGGTAGCCTCTCTTATGGAGAAATGTAGTCTTGTGCTTCCATGAGCCATAGTAGTCCGCTACAGCGCGGTTCACCGGAGTCCTGCTAGCCCAGCACTACTGCTCCGGAGCACTTGATTGGCCGGCATGTGATTCACTTCATTCCTGTGTCTGTCCCTTCGGGGAAATGTCACGCAGTGACATCCGGAGTCCTGCCTAGCCTGCTACAGCCTGGGTTCCCGGAGTCCTGTTAGCCCAGTGCTACAGCCCGGATTCACACGTTGCTGACCGACATGCTCGATGTTGATTCATGTATGCCTGTCCCTGTAAGTTAGTGCCACTTTGGGTTCATGACTAGTCATGTCGGCCCGGGTTCTCTGTCATATGGATGCTAGCGACACTATCATATACGTGAGCCAAAAGGCGCAAACGGTCCCGGGCCATGGTTAGGCGACATCCGTGGGAATACCGTGCATGAGGCCACAAAGTGATATGAGGTGTTACAGGCTAGATCAGTGTGACTTAGAATCGGGGTCCTGACACATGGCATGGAATGCACTAGTCGAATTGTAAAAGATGGAAATTACACGTAGAATAAGTAGAAGTCATGCTTAATTACGAAAAAAGACTTGTCGTTATTGCGTACCGTTTCAACATGGACGGTCTCGTCAAGCTTAATACTAAAGCACCGATGGTCTTGCAGGTGAGGCTTATCGCATAGACCCCGATCATCGCTGTAGTAGTCGCACTCAGGGATCCTATCGTCGTCAGGCATTTTCTATGTTCATAATTCAAAGATTAAACTTCTAAAATTCAATATATGTACTACAAAAACTAAATTAGATCATTATTATTCATCACGGCTTGGCTATCAGTCTGTCAAGTCTTTTGTTGAAACTATCAGCTCACGTGGTGTATATATTCGACCGTCGGTTATGGTCGCTCCTCCCTTCATCCCCGAGTGCATTACACCAAAATGTCTATCACACGGGAACGAAGGAGAAGCGACCCCCACGACAACAATTGGGATTCTTCCTCTCTGACATTTGTGACCGTCGGTGGTGGTAGCTCCTCCTATCATTCCAAAGTGCATTACACCAAAATTTCTAGCACCTTGGAATGAAGAAGAAGCTAGCCCACGACAACAGTCGGGATTCTTCTTCCTCTCTCATATATGGTGGACAATCCCTCACTAATTTTTTGACAGTCATGTATGGAGCCTCGATAGACTTAAACTCAACCCAAAATGTCGTTTAATTATCTTTCAAGAAAATCCGTGCCACTCAATATTTCCTACATATTCTAGCACAAGTCGTGCCAAAATTTACAGAAAAGTCTGGCATGACCTTTGCTAAAATAGGACATATCGAAAGCCTGAAATTTGCAGGAACGGCAATGAATCAACATTCCAACCTTTAAGAAAATTAGTCCAGTGGAGGAGGCAATCGATGAACTCATGTGACAAGTTAGCAGCTTTCCATTGTCATAGCTTCTTTACTCATCTACTACTACTACATCTATGAAAACATCTACATCATCATCGACATCAACGACATGGGTATTTGGCTGCTCTCATCTCAAGGTCGGAGGGGGCCGGTGACTAGGACGACGACGGGGATGATGCATGGGCTACTTGATTTCTGCAAAAACAAAAAATATAAAAAACGTTATTATCCTGATTTTAGGACTTAGTGAAACCCTATAAGCTATCAACTAAACATTATTATGCTGATTCAAAAGACCTACACTTACTAAAAATTAGTAAAAATATTTTTTACTATAAATTTGTATTACTAACCCTAACAGCTATCCATCCATCCATCTATCTATCCAAAGCATTACTAAAAAAACTAGTTTTATCCATCTGTCTATCCATCTATTTATGTAAGCATTAAAAAGACCTACTTTCATCCACCCATTTATCTATAAGCTTTCTACCAGTAGTGAGTTCATATATATGAACACCTAGGGTTACATATATCTACATTCTATTGTACTAAAAAAACCTATTTAGTGTTCTAATGATGAAATGAGCTCATATATATGAACACCTAAGGTTCATATATATGAACAAAATTAGTAAAAAATCTCAACATATTGCATTTGCTAAATCATCCAACGCATTCAGAGATACCTAGCTTTTGGGTGAATTGGGAGTAGAAGGAGGTACTCATGGTATGCAGCCCGGGGCCGAGAAGGGGATGGAGATGGTAGGCATGGGGGAGGGCGGCCGCGTGTGGGGGAGGGCCGGTGCCGGGGGAGGGTTGCCGCACGTGGGAAGGGCGGCCGCATGTGGGGAGGGCGGCCATGGGGGAGGGTGGCCGGGGCAGTGCGGGGGTGGGCCGATGAGGGTGGGAGAGAGAGAGAGTGGAGATGGAGAGCGATACGTCCATTTTGCATCATGCTTTTATATCTATATTTATTGCATTATGGGCTGTTATTACACATTATGTCACAATACTTATGCCTTTTCTCTCTTATTTTACAAGGTTTACATGAAGAGGGGGAATGCCGGCAGATGGAATTCTGGGCTGGAAAAGGAGCAAATATTAGAGACCTATTATGCACAGCTCCCAAAGTCCTGAAACTTCATGGAAGTTAATTTTTGAATTAATAAAAAATACTGGAGAAAGAATCCACCAGAGGGGGACCACACCCTGGCCACGAGGGTGGGGGGCACGCCCTACCCCCCTGGGTAGGCCCCCTGCCTCGTGGGCCCCCTGGTGGCCCTCTGATGCCCATCTTCTGCTATATGAAGTCTTTCGTCTGAGAAAAAAATCATATGAAAGCTTTCGGAATGAAACTCCGCGCCACGAGGCGGACCCTTGGCGGAACCAAGCTAGGGCTCCGGCAGAGCTGTTATGCCGGGAAAACTTCCCTCCGGGTGTGGGAAATTATCACCATCGTCATCACCAACGATCCTCTCATCAGGAGGGGGTCAATCTCCATCAACATCTGAAGGAAATATGCCCTAGAGGCAATAATAAAGTTATTATTTATTTCCTTATATCATGATAAATGTTTATTATTCATGCTAGAATTGTATTAACCGGAAATGTAATACTTGTGTGAATACATAGACAAACAAAGTGTCACTAGTATGCCTCTACTTGACTAGCTCGTTAATCGAAGATGGTTATGTTCCCTAACCATAGACATGAGTTGTCATTTGATTAATGGGATCACATCATTAGGAGAATGATGTGATTGACATGACCCATTCCATTAGCTTAGCACCCGATCGTTTAGTATGTTGCTATTGCTTTCTTCATGACTTACACATGTTCCTATGACTAAGATTATGCAACTCCCGTTTACCGGAGGAACACTTTGTGTGCTACCAAATGTCACAACATAACTGGGTGATTATAAAGGTGCTCTACAGGTGTCTCCAAAGGTACATGTTGGGTTGGCGTATTTCGAGATTAGGATTTGTCGCTGTGATTGTCGGAGAGATATCTCTGGGCCCTCTCGGTAATACACATCACTTAAGCCTTGCAAGCAATGCAACTAATAAGTTAGTTGCAAGATGATGTATTACAGAACGAGTAAAGAGACTTGCCGGTAACGAGATTGAACTAGGTATTAAGATACCGACGATCGGATCTCGGGCAAGTAACATACCGATGACAAAGGGAACAACGTATGTTGTTATGCGGTCTGACCGATAAAGATCTTCGTAGAATATGTAGGAGCCAATATGAGCATCCAGGTTCCGCTATTGGTTATTGACTGGAGAGTGTCTCGGTCATGTCTACATTGTTCTCGAACCCGTAGGGTCCGCACGCTTAATGTTACGATGACAATTTCATTATGAGTTTATATATTTTGATGTACCGAAGGTTGTTCGGAATCCCGGATGTGATCACGGACTTGACGAGGAGTCTCGAAATGGTCGATACATAAAGATCGATATATTGGACAACTATATTTGGACACCGAAAAGGTTCCGGGTAAGATTGGGACAATACCGGATCACCGGGAGGTTATCGGAACCCCCCGGGAGGTATATGGGCCTTATTGGGCCTTAGTGGAAAGGAGGGGAAAGGATCAAGGGAGGGGGTGCCCCCCAAGCCCAATCCGAATTGGGAAGGGGGTCGGGCCCCCCTTTCCTTCCTCCCTCCTTCCTCTTCCTTCCCTCTCCTACTCCTAATAGGAAAAAGGGGAGTCCTACTCCCGGTGGGAGTTGGACTCCCCCCTTGGGCGCGCCACCCTCCTTGGCCGGCCCCCTCCTCCACTCCTTTATATACGGGGGTAGGGGGGCACCCCAGAGACACAACAATTGATCATTGATCTCTTAGCCATGTGCGGTGCCCCCTTCCACCATAATCCTTGATAATATTGTAGCGGTG
This sequence comes from Triticum aestivum, assembly GCF_018294505.1. Taxonomy (NCBI): domain Eukaryota; kingdom Viridiplantae; phylum Streptophyta; class Magnoliopsida; order Poales; family Poaceae; genus Triticum; species Triticum aestivum. The sequence continues at coordinate 91,957,175 of NC_057800.1, forward strand.
CTTAGGCGAAGCCCTGCGATGGTAGAGCATCAAGATCGTCACCACGCCGTCGTTCTGACGGAACTCATCCCCGACACTTTGCTGGATCGGAGTCCGGGGATCATCATCGAGCTGAACGTGTGCAAAAACTCGGAGGTGCCGTAGTTTCGGTGCTTGATCGGCCGGGCCCTGAAGACGTACGACTATATCAACCGCGTTGTTATAACGCTTCCACTTCTGGTCTACGAGGGTATGTAGACAACACTCTCCCCTCTCATTGTTGTGCATCACCATGATCTTGCGTGTGCGTAGGAATTTTTTTGAAATTACTACCTTCCCCAAACAGTGGCATCCGAGCCTAGGTTTTATGTGTTGATGTTATATGCACGAGTATAACACAAGTGAGTTGTGGGTGATATAAGTCATACTGCTTACCAGCATGTCATACTTTGGTTCGGCGGTATTGTTGGATGAAGCGGCCCGGACCGACATTACACGTATGCTTACGCGAGACTAGTTGTACCAACGTGCTTTGCACACAGGTGGCTGGCGGGTGTCAGTTTCTCCAACTTTAGTTGAACCGAGTGTGGCTACGCCCGGTCCTTGCGAAGGTTAAAACAACACCAACTTGACAAACTATTGTTGTGGTTTTTGATGCATAGGTAAGATTGGTTCTTGCTAAGCCCGTAGTAGCCACGTAAAACTTGCAACAAACAAAGTAGAGGACGTCTAACTTGTTTTTGCAGGGCATGTTGTGATGTGATATGGTCAAGGCATGATGCTAAATTTTATTGTATGAGATGATCATGTTTTGTAACCAAGTTATCGGCAACTGGCAGGAGCCATATGGTTGTCGCTTTATTGTATGCAATGCAATCGCCCTGTAATGCTTTACTTTATCACTAAGCGGTAGCGATAGTCATAGAAGCATAAGATTGGCGAGACGACAACGATGCTACGATGGAGATCAAGGTGTCGCGCCGGTGACGATGGTGATCATGACGATGCTTCGGAGATGGAGATCACAAGCACAAGATGATGATGGCCATATCATATCACTTATATTGATTGAATGTGATGTTTATCTTTTATGCATCTTATCTTGCTTTGATTGACGGTAGCATTATAAGATGATCTCTCACTAAATTTCAAGATAAAAGTGTTCTCCCTGAGTATGCACCATTGCCAAAGTTCGTCGTGCCCAGACACCACGTGATGATCGGGTGTGATAAGCTCTACGTCCATCTACAACGGGTGCAAGCCAGTTTTGCACACGCAGAATACTCAAGTTAAACTTGACGAGCCTAGCATATGCAGATATGGCCTCGGAACACTGAGACCGAAAGGTCGAGCGTGAATCATATAGTAGATATGATCAACATAGTGATGTTCACCATTGAAAACTACTCCATTTCACGTGATGATCGGTTATGGTTTAGTTGATTTGGATCACGTGATCACTTAGAAGATTAGAGGGATGTCTTTCTAAGTGGGAGTTCTTAAGTAATATGATTAATTGAACTTAAATTTATCATGAACTTAGTACCTGATAGTATCTTGCTTGTTTATGTTTGATTGTAGATAGATGGCCCATGCTGTTGTTCCGATGAATTTTAATGCGTTCCTTGAGAAAGCAAAGTTGAAAGATGATGGTAGAAATTATACGGACTGGGTCCGTAACTTGAGGATTATCCTCATTGCTGCATAGAAGAATTACGTCCTGGAAGCACCGCTGGGTGCCAGGCCTGCTGCTGATGCAACTGACGACGTTAAGAACGTCTGGCAGAGCAAAGCTGATGACTACTCGATAGTTCAATGTGCCATGCTTTACGGCTTAGAACCGGGTCTTCAATGACGTTTTGAACGTCATGGAGCATATGAGATGTTCCAGGAGTTGAAGCTAATATTTCAAGCAAGTGCCCGAATTGAGAGATATGAAGTCTCCAATAAGTTCTATAGTTGCAAGATGGAGGAGAACAGTTCTGTCAGTGAGCATATACTCAAAATGTCTGGGTATAATAATCACTTGATTCAACTGGGAGTTAATCTTCCGGATGATTGCGTCATTGACAGAATTCTCCAATCACTTCCACCTAGCTACAAGAGCTTCATGATGAACTATAATATGCAAGGGATGGATAAGACAATTCCCGAGCTCTTCGCAATGCTAAAAGCTGCGGAGGTAGAAATCAAGAAGGAGCATCAAGTGTTGATGGTCAACAAGACCACTAGTTTCAAGAAAAAGGGCAAGGGGAAGAAGAAGGGGAACTTCAAGAAGAACAGCAAGCAAGTTGCTGCTCAGGAGAAGAAACCCAAGTCTGGACCTAAGCCTGAAACTGAGTGCTTCTACTGCAAGCAGACTGGTCACTGGAAGCGGAACTGCCCCAAGTATTTGGCGGATAAGAAGGATGGCAAGGTGAACAAAGGTATATGTGATATACATGTTATTGATGTGTACCTTACTAGAGCTCGCAGTAGCACCTGGGTATTTGATACTGGTTCTGTTGCTAATATTTGCAACTCGAAACAGGGACTACGGATTAAGCGAACACTGGCGAAGGACGAGGTGACGATGCGCGTGGGAAATGGTTCCAAAGTCGATGTGATCGCGGTCGGCACGCTACCTCTACATCTACCATCGGGATTAGTATTAGACCTAAATAATTGTTATTTGGTGCCAGCATTGAGCATGAACATTATATCTGGATCTTGTTTGATGCGAGACGGTTATTCATTTAAATCAGAGAATAATGGTTGTTCTATTTATATGAGTAATATCTTTTATGGTCATGCACCCTTGAAGAGTGGTCTATTTTTGATGAATCTCGATAGTAGTGATACACATATTCATAATGTTGAAGCCAAAAGATGCAGAGTTGATAATGATAGTGCAACTTATTTGTGGCACTGCCGTTTAGGTCATATCGGTGTAAAGCGCATGAAGAAACTCCATACTGATGGACTTTTGGAACCACTTGATTATGAATCACTTGGTACTTGCGAACCGTGCCTCATGGGCAAGATGACTAAAACGCCGTTCTCCGGTACTATGGAGAGAGCAACAGATTTGTTGAAAATCATACATATAGATGTATGTGGTCCAATGAATGTTGAAGCTCGTGGCGGATATCGTTATTTTCTCACCTTCACAGATGATTTAAGCAGATATGGGTATATCTACTTAATGAAACATAAGTCTGAAACATTTGAAAAGTGCAAAGAATTTCAGAGTGAAGTTGAAAATCATCGTAACAAGAAAATAAAGTTTCTACGAGCTGATCGTGGAGGAGAATATTTGAGTTATGAGTTTGGTTTACATTTGACACAATGCGGAATAGTTTCGCAACTCACGCCACCCGGAACACCACAACGTAATGGTGTGTCCGAACGTCGTAATCGTACTTTACTTGATATGGTGCGATCTATGATGTCTCTTACAGATTTACTGCCATCGTTTTGGGGTTATGCTTTAGAGATGGCCGCATTCACGTTAAATAGGGCACCATCAAAATCCGTTGAGACGACGCCTTATGAACTATGGTTTGGGAAGAAACCAAAGTTGTCGTTTCTGAAAGTTTGGGGCTGCGATGCTTATGTGAAAAAGCTTCAACCTGATAAGCTCGAACCCAAATCGGAGAAATGTGTCTTCATAGGATACCTGAAGGAGACTGTTGGGTACACCTTCTATCACAGATCCGAAGGCAAGACATTTGTTGCTAAGAATGGATCCTTTCTAGAGAAGGAGTTTCTCTCGAAAGAAGTGAGTGGGAGGAAAGTAGAACTTGATGAGGTAACTGTACCTGCTCCCTTATTGGAAAGTAGTACATCACAGAAACCGGTTTCTGTGACACCTACACCAATTAGTGAGGAAGCTAATGATGATGATCATGAAACTTCAGAACAAGTTACTACTGAACCTCGTAGATCAACCAGAGTAAGATCCGCACCAGAGTGGTACGGTAATCCTGTTCTGGAAGTCATGCTACTAGATCATGATGAACCTACGAACTATGAAGAAGCAATGGTGAGCCCAGATTCCGCAAAATGGCTTGAAGCCATGAAATCTGAGATGGGATCCATGTATGAGAACAAAGTGTGGACTTTGGTTGACTTGCCCAATGATCGGCAAGCAATTGAAAATAAATGGATCTTCAAGAAGAAGACTGACGCTGACGGTAATGTTACTGTCTACAAAGCTCGACTTGTCGCAAAAGGTTTTCGACAAGTTCAAGGAATTGACTATGATGAGACCTTCTCACCCGTAGCGATGCTTAAGTCTGTCCGAATCATGTTAGCAATTGCTGCATTTTATGATTATGAAATTTGGCAGATGGATGTCAAAACTGCATTCCTGAATGGATTTCTGGAAGAAGAGTTGTATATGATGCAGCCGGAAGGTTTTGTCGATCCAAAAGGAGCTAACAAAGTGTGCAAGCTCCAGCGATCCATTTATGGACTGGTGCAAGCATCTCAGAGTTGGAATAAACGCTTTGATAGTGTGATCAAAGCATTTGGTTTTGTACAGACTTTTGGAGAAGCCTGTATTTACAAGAAAGTGAGTGGGAGCTCTGTAGCATTTCTGATATTATATGTGGATGACATATTGCTAATCGGAAATGATATAGAATTTCTGGATAGCATAAAGGGATACTTGAATAAGAGTTTTTCAATGAAAGACCTCGGTGAAGCTGCTTACATATTGGGCATTAAGATCTATAGAGATAGATCAAGACGCTTAATTGGACTTTCACAAAGCACATACCTTGACAAAGTTTTGAAGAAGTTCAAAATGGATCAAGCAAAGAAAGGATTCTTGCCTGTGTTACAAGGTGTGAAGTTGAGTAAGACTCAATGCCCGACCACTGCAGAAGATAGAGAGAAAATGAAAGATGTTCCCTATGCTTCAGCCATAGGCTCTATCATGTATGCAATGCTGTGTACCAGACCTGATGTGTGCCTTGCTATAAGTCTAGCAGGGAGGTACCAAAGTAATCCAGGAGTGGATCACTGGACAGCGGTCAAGAACATCCTGAAATACCTGAAAAGGACTAAGGATATGTTTCTCGTATATGGAGGTGACAAAGAGCTCATCGTAAATGGTTACGTTGATGCAAGCTTTGACACTGATCCGGACGATTCTAAATCGCAAACCGGATACGTATTTACATTAAACGGTGGAGCTGTCAGTTGGTGCAGTTCTAAACAAAGCGTCGTGGCGGGATCTACATGTGAAGCGGAGTACATAGCTGCTTCGGAAGCAGCAAACGAAGGAGTCTGGATGAAGGAGTTCATATCCGATCTAGGTGTCATACCTAGTGCATCGGGTCCAATGAAAATCTTTTGTGACAATACTGGTGCAATTGCCTTGGCAAAGGAATCCAGATTTCACAAGAGAACCAAGCACATCAAGAGACGCTTCAATTCCATCTGGGATCTAGTCCAGGTGGGAGACATAGAGATTTGCAAGATACATACGGATCTGAATGTAGCAGACCCATTGACTAAGCCTCTTCCACGAGCAAAACATGATCAGCACCAAGGCTCCATGGGTGTTAGAATCATTACTGTGTAATCTAGATTATTGACTCTAGTGCAAGTGGGAGACTGAAGGAAATATGCCCTAGAGGCAATAATAAAGTTATTATTTATTTCCTTATATCATGATAAATGTTTATTATTCATGCTAGAATTGTATTAACCGGAAACGTAATACTTGTGTGAATACATAGACAAACAAAGTGTCACTAGTATGCCTCTACTTGACTAGCTCGTTAATCGAAGATGGTTATGTTTTCCTAACCATAGACATGAGTTGTCATTTGATTAACGGGATCACATCATTAGGAGAATGATGTGATTGACATGACCCATTCCATTAGCTTAGCACCCGATCGTTTAGTATGTTGCTATTGCTTTCTTCATGACTTATACATGTTCCTATGACTATGAGATTATGCAACTCCCGTTTACCGGAGGAACACTTTGTGTGCTACCAAACGTCACAACGTAACTGGGTGATTATAAAGGTGCTCTACAGGTGTCTCCAAAGGTACATGTTGGGTTGGCGTATTTCGAGATTAGGATTTGTCGCTCCGATTGTCGGAGAGGTATCTCTGGGCCCTCTCGGTAATACACATCACTTAAGCCTTGCAAGCAATGCAACTAATAAGTTAGTTGCAAGATGATGTATTACGGAACGAGTAAAGAGACTTGCCGGTAACGAGATTGAACTAGGTATTGAGATACCGACGATCGAATCTCGGGCAAGTAACATACCGATGACAAAGGGAACAACGTATGTTGTTATGCGGTCTGACCGATAAAGATCTTCGTAGAATATGTAGGAGCCAATATGAGCATCCAGGTTCCGCTATTGGTTATTGACCGGAGACGTGTCTCGGTCATGTCTACATTGTTCTCGAACCCGTAGGGTCCGCACGCTTAACATTACGATGACAGTTTCATTATGAGTTTATATATTTTGATGTACCGAAGGTTGTTTGGAGTCGCGGATGTGATCACGGACTTGACGAGGAGTCTTGAAATGGTCGAGACATAAAGATCGATATATTGGACGACTATATTTGGACACCGGAAAGGTTCCGGGTAAGATTGGGACAATATCGGATCACCGGGAGGTTATCGGAACCCCCCGGGAGGTATATGGGCCTTATTGGGCCTTAGTGGAAAGGAGGGGAAAGGAGCAAGGGAGGGGGCGCGCCCCGCCAAGCCCAATCCGAATTGGAAGGGGGCCGGCCCCCCTTTCCTTCCTCCCTCCTTCCTCTTCCTTCCCTCTCCTACTCCTAATAGGAAAAAGGGGAGTCCTACTCCCGGTGGGAGTTGGACTCCCCCCTTGGGCGTGCCACCCTCCTTGGCCGGCCCCCTCCTCCACTCCTTTATATACGGGGGCAGGGGGGCACCCCAGAGACACAACAATTGATCATTGATCTCTTAGCCATGTGCGGTGCCCCCCTCCACCATAATCCTCGATAATATTGTAGCGGTGCTTAGGCGAAGCCCTGCGACGGTAGAACATCAAGATCGTCACTAGGCCGTCGTGCTGACGGAACTCATCCCCGACACCTTGCTGGATCGGAGTCCGGGGATCGTCATTGAGCTGAACGTGTGCAAAAACTCGGAGGTGCCATAGTTTCGGTGCTTGATCGGTCGGGCCGTGAAGACGTACGACTACATCAACTGCCTTGTTATAATGCTTCCGCTTCCGGTCTACGAGGGTACGTTGACAACACTCTCCCCTCTCGTTGTTGTGCATCACCATGATCTTGCGTGTGCGTAGGAATTTTTTTGAAATTACTACGTTCCTAAAACAACATCTTCACCAGCACCATCTCATCTCAAACCCTAGTTCATCTCTTGTATCCAATCTTTGTATCCAAACCTCCGATTGGTACCCGTGGGTTGCTAGTAGTTTTGATTACTCCTTGTAGTTGATGCTAGTTGGTTTACTTGGTGGAAGATCATACGTTCAGATCCATTATGCATATTAATACCCCTCTGATTATGAACATGAATATGCTTTGTGAGTAGTTACATTTGTTCCTGAGGACATGGTAGAAGTTTTGCTATAAGTAGTCATGTGAATTTGGTATTCGTTCGATATTTTGATGAGATTTATGTTGTCATCCCTCTAGTAGTGTCATGTGAACGTCGACTACATGACACTTCACCATTGTTTGGTCCTAGAGGGAGGCATTGGGAAGTAATAAGTAGATGATGGGTTGCTAGAGTGACAGAATCTTAAACCCTAGTTTATGCGTTGCTTCATAAGGGGCTGATTTGGATCCATATGTTTCATGCTATGGTTAGGTTTACCTTAATACTTCTGTTGTAGTTGCGGATGCTTGCAATGGGGGTTAATCATAAGTGGGATGCTTGTCCAAGTAAGGACAGTACCCAAGCACCGGTCCACCCACATATCAAATTATCAAAGTACCGAACGCGAATCACATGAACGTGATGAAAACTAGCTTGACGATAATTCCCATGTGTCCTCGGGAGCGCTTTCCTTCATATAAGAGTTTGTCCAGGCTTGTCCTTTGCTACAAGAAGGATTGGGCCATCTTGCTGCACCTCATTTACTTTTATTATCTGCTACTCGTTACAAATTACCTTATCACAAAACTATCTGTTACCGATAGTTTCAGTGCTTGCACATAATACCTTACTAAAAACTGCTTATCATTTCCTTCTGTTCCTCGTTGGGTTTGACATTCTTACTTGCCGAAAAGGCTATGATAGATCCCCTAAACTCTTTTGGGTCATCAAGACTATTTTCTGGCGCCGTTGCCGGGGAGTGAAGCGCCTTTGGTAGGTGGAATTTGGTAAGGAAAAGTTTATATAGTGTGCTGAAATTTGCTGTCACTTGTTACCATGGAACATAATCCTTCGAGGGGCTTGTTCGGGGTATCTTCACCCTGACCAGTAGAGCAAAGAGTTTCTCCTCAACCTACTGAACCTATTGAAAATGTTTACTTTGAAATTCCTTCTGGTATGATAGAGAAACTGCTAGCTAATCCTTTCACAGGTGATGGAACATTACATCCCGATTTGCACCTAATCTATGTGGATGAAGTTTATGGATAATTTAAGCTTGCAGGTATGCCCGATGATGTTATCAAGAAGAAGGTCTTCCCTTTATATTTGAAGGGAGAGGCATTGACATGGTATAGGCTATGTGATGATATAGGATCATGGGACTACAAGCGATTGAAATTGGAATTTCATCAGAAGTTTTACCCTATGCATCTTGTTCATCATGATCGTAATTATATATAATTTTTGGCCTCATGAAGGAGAAAGCATCGCTCAAGCTTGGGGGAGGCTTAAGTCAATGTTATATTCCTGCCCCAATCATGAGATATCAAAAGAAATGATTATTCAAAATTTTTATGCTCGGCTTTCTCTTAGTAATCGCTCCATGCTCGATACTTCTTGTACTGGATCTTTTATGATGAAGACTATTGAATTCAAATGGGATTTATTGGAAAGAATTAAACGCAACTCTGAAGATTGGGACCTCGATGAAGGTAGGGATTCAGGTATAACACCTAAGTTTGATTGTGTTAAATCTTTTATGGATACCGATGTTTTTCGTGAATTTAGCACTAAATATGGACTTGACTCTAAGATAGTAGCTTCTTTCTGTGAATCCTTTGCTACTCATGTTGATCTCCCAAAGGAGAAGTGGTTTAAATATAATCGTCCCATTGAAGTAAAAGTAGTTTCACCTATTAAAGTTGAAGAAAAGACTATCACTTATGATGATCCTGTTGTTCCTGCTGCTTATATTGAGAAGCCACCTTTCACTGCTAGAATAAAGGATCATGCTAAAGCTTCAACTGTGGTTAACAAAAGTAATATTAAGACACCTAAACCCCCTGAGCAAATTAAACTTGAAGCTAGTATTGCTATGGTTAAATATCTCTTGGCCGATAATATTGATGGGCATGTTATTTACTTCTGCAATGAAGCTGCTAGAATTGCTAGACCTGATGCTAAAAATAAACATAGGCCTGTTGTAGGCACGCCTGTTATTTCTGTTAAAATAGGAGATCATTGCAATCATGGCTTATGTGATATGTGTGCTAGTGCAAGTGCAATACCTCATTCCTTATACAAAGAAATTATGCATGATATTGCACCTACTGAGATAGAAGAGATAGATGTTACAATTAAGCTTGCCAATAGAGATACTATTTCACCAGTTGGGATTGTTAGAGATGTTGAAGTCTTGTGTGGGAAAGTTAAATATCCTGCTGATTTTCTTGTTCTTGGTTCCCCACAAGATGACTTTTGTCCCATTATATTTGGTAGACCGTTCTTAAATACTATTAATGCTAAGATAGACTGCAATAAGATATTGTTTCTGTTGGTTTAGGGGATATGTCTCATGAGTTTAATTTTGCTAAATTTCATAGACAACCCCATGATAAAGAATTACCTAGTAAAGATGAAATTATTGGTCTTGCTTCTATTGCTGTGCCTCCTACTGATCCTTTAGAACAACATTTGCTAGACCATGAAAATGATATGTTTATGAATGAAAGAAGGGTAATAGATGAAGTATTCTTTAAACATGGGCCTATTTTGAAACACAACTTGCCTGTCGAAATCCTAGGGGATCCTCCTCCACCCAAGGGTGATCCCGTGTTTGAGCTTAAACCATTGCCTGATACTCTTAAATATGCTTATCTTGATGAAAAGAAGATATATCCTGTTATTATTAGTGCTAACCTTTCAGAGCATGAAGAAGAGAAATTATTGAAAACTCTGAAGAAGCACTGTGCTGCTATTGGATATACTCTTGATGATCTTAAGGGCATTAGTCCCACTCTATGTCAACACAAAATAAATTTGGAGAAAGACGCCAAACCAGTTATTGATCACCAACGACGGCTAAATCCTAAGATGAAAGAAGTGGCAAGAAAAGAAATATTAAAGCTCCTTGAAGCAGGTATAATTTATCCCGTTGCTGATAGTTAGTGGGTAAGTCCTGTCCATTGTGTCCCTAAGAAGTGAGGTATTACTGTCGTTCCTAATGATAAAGATGAATTGATTCCACAAAGAATTATTACAGGTTATAGGATGGTGATTGATTTCCGCAAATTAAATAAAGCTACTAAAAAAGATCATTACCCTTTTTCTTTCATTGATCAAATGCTAGAAAGATTATCCAAACATACACATTTTTGCTTTCTAGATGGTTACTCTGGTTTCTCTCAAATACCTGTGTCAGTTGATGATCAAGAAAAGACTACTTTTACTTGCCCTTTCGGTACCTTTGCTTATAGACGTATGCCTTTTGGTTTATGTAATGCACCTGCTACCTTTCAAAGATGCATGATGGCTATATTCTCTGACTTTTGTGAAAAGATTTGTGAAGTTTTCATGGATGATTTCACTGTTTATGGATCCTCTTTTGATGATTTCTTGAGCAACCTTGATCGAGTTTTGCAGAGATGTGAAGAAACTAACCTTGTCTTGAATTGGGAGAAGTGCCACTTTATGGTTAATGAAGGTATTGTCTTGGGGCATAAAATTTCTGAAAGAGGTATTGAAGTTGACAAAGCTAAAATTGATGCCATTGGAAAGATGATGTGTCCCAAGGACATCAAAGGTATAAGAAGTTTCCTTGGTCATGCCGGTTTTTATAGGAGGTTCATTCAGGACTTCTCAAAAATTTCCCGGCCTCTAACTAACCTATTACAAAAAGATGTTCCTTTTTTCTTTGATGATGATTGTGTAGAAGTATTTGAAATACTTAAGAAAGCCTTGATTTCTGCACCTATTGTTCAGCCACCTGATTGGAATTTACCCTTTGAAATCATGTGTGATGCTAGTGACTATGCTGTAGGTGCTGTTCTAGGACAAAGAGTTGATAAAAAATTAAATGTTATTCAATATGCTAGTAAAACTCTAGACAATGCCCAGAGAAATTATGCTACTACTGAAAAGGAATTCTTAGCAGTTGTATTTGCTTGTGATAAGTTTAGACCTTATATTGTTGATTCTAAAGTAACTATTCACACTGATCATGCTGCTGTTAAATATATTATGGAAAAGAAAGATGCTAAACCTAGACTTATTAGATGGGTTCACCCGCTACAAGAATTTGATTTGCATATTATTGATAGAAAGGGAGCTGAGAATCTCGTTGCCGACAACTTGTCTAGGTTAGAGAATGTTCTTGATGACCTACTACCTATTGATGATAGCTTTCCTGATGAACAATTGAATGTCATAAATGCTTCTCGCACTGCTCCATGGTATGCTGATTATGCTAATTACATTGTTGCTAAATTTATACCACCTAGTTTCACATACCAGCAAAAGAAAACATTTTTCTATGATTTAAGACATTACTTCTGGGATGACCCAAATCTTTATAAAGAAGGAGTAGATGGTGTTATTAGACGTTGTGTACCTGAGCATGAACAGGAACAGATCCTACGCAAGTGTCACTTCGAAGCTTATGGAGGACACCATGCTGGAGATAGAACTGCACATAAGGTATTGCAATCCGGTTTTTATTGGCCTACTCTCTTCAAGGATGCCCATAAGTTTGTCTTATCTTGTGAAGAATGCCAAAGAATTGGTAATATTAGTAGACGTCAAGAAATGCCTATGAATTATTCACTTGTTATTGAACCATTTGATGTTTGGGGCTTTGATTATATGGGACCTTTTTCTTCCTCTAATGGATACACACATATTTTAGTTGCTGTTGATTATGTTACTAAGTGGGTAGAAGCTATTACAACTAGTAGTGCTGATCATAACACCTCTATTAAGATGCTTAAATAAGTTATTTTTCCAAGGTTTGGAGTCCCTAGATATTTAATGAATGATGGTGGTTCACATTTCATTCATGGCGCTTTTTGTAAAATGCTTTCTAAGTATGATGTTAATCATAGAATTGCATCTCCATATCACCCGCAGTCTAGTGGTCAAGTAGAATTGAGTAATATAGAGCTCAAATTAATTTGCAAAAGACTGTTAATAGATCTAGAAAGAATTGGTCCAAAAAACTTGATGATGCATTATGGGCTTATAGAACTGCATATAAAAATCCTATGGTATGTCTCCGTATAAAATGGTTTATGGAAAAGCATGTCACTTACCTCTCGAATTAGAACATAAGGCATATTGGGACATCAAAGAGCTCAACTATGATTTCAAACTTGCCGATGAGAAGAGGTTATTTGACATTAGCTCACTTGATGAATGGAGAACCCAGGCTTATGAGAATGCCAAGCTGTTGAAAGAAAAAGTTAAAAGATGGCATGACAAAAGGATACAAAAGCGTGAGTTTAATGTAGGTGATTATGTATTGCTGTACAACTCTCGTTTAAGATTTTTTGCAGGCAAACTTCTCTCTAAATGGGAAGGTCCTTACGTCATCGAGGAGGTCTATCGTTCCGATGCCATAAAAATCAACAACTTCGAAGGCACAAATCTGAGGGTCGTGAATGACCAAAGAATCAAACATTATATCTCAGGTAGTCCTATAAATTTTGAAGCTAATGTTATTGAAACCGTAACCCTAGAGGAATACATAAGGGACACTTCTCGGAACATTTCAGACTCCGAAAAGGAATAGGTACGTGGTACGGTAAGTAAACCTACTCCAAAACAGTTCTAATGGCAATTTTTCTCTATTTTGGAATATTTAAGAAAATAGGAAAATAAGAAGCAGACTGGAAAGGACACGGGGCTTCCATGAGGGTGGAGGGCGCGCCCCTGCCTCGTGGGCACCTCGTGTGCTCCCCGAACTCCGCTTTCTTGCACAATACTTCTTTTGGTCCGTAAAAATTCATTATCTAATATCCTGAAGGTTTTGACCACCGTATCATGCGAATATCCTCTGTTTTTGTTTCGAGCTGTTTCTACTGCAGATTTAGAGCAAGATGTCTTCTCAAGAGTTAGTCGGGAAGAGTCGGGTGTCTCATTCGACACCGGGGCCAAGAGCAAACAGCAATGCTGACCACTTTGGGCCATCAACTAAGGAAGAGATGGAGGCCGATTTGAAAATGATAGATGCCATGGAGGAGGATGAAGAAGTTACTTACCGTTTCTGAGCAGGATTCACTATGGGGGAACTACAGAGCTCGGCTATTCCAAACTCGGTCATCCCTTCCAATGTTAGATTTCTTTCTTATGAAAAAATGAAAAAGAGTGTTACTTGTTCTCCCACAGCTATGCAACATCCTTGGGTGAAGGGAGCTTTAGCCGTCACGGGCAAGCTCCGTAAGGAAATATGGACCTCAAGTAGCAACTCAATAAGCTTGAAGAAGGGAATCACATCTTGAGGGGCATCATCGCCAAGAATATCACATCACCACCCCCAAAGAAGGAGACATAAACACATGGGTATGGGCACTCCCCTTGGCAACTGCCAAGCTTGGGGGAGTGCCCCAGTATCGTATCGTATCACCATCACTTCTATTTTTACTATTTTTATTAGTTCTGTCCTTTTGATAATATCTTGATCTAGTAGAATAAAGTTTTAGTATGATATAGTTTTTAGTTTTTCTTGATGATCCTTCTATGTAATCAAGTCCGTGAGCTATATATAATAAAGATTAGTGTTGAGTCAAGGGCTTGATTATTTTGCTATGATCTCGAGGGAATAGAATAAAAGAGAAGAAATAAAAATAAATAAAGAGATCATATGGATCTTATGGAAAGTAATGACTTCACATATAAAGAGTATGATGAATAAAAGTTGTTGAAAGTTGACAAACACAGTTTTGGTCATTGTTGCAATTAATAGGAAGTAATAAAGAAAGAGAGGTTTTCACATATAAATATACTATCTTGGACATCTTTTATAATTGTGAGCACTCATTAAAGTATGATATGCTAAAGAGTTGACGTTGGACAAGGAAGACAACGTAATGGGTTATGTTTTCTTACATCTGAGATAAATTATATTGTCATGGATCATCCAACATGTTGAGCTTGCCTTTCACTCTCTTGCTAGCCAATTTGTCTGCACCAAGTAGAGATACTACTTGTGCTTCCAAATATCCCTAAACCCAGTTTTGCCATGAGAGTCCATCATACCTACCTATGGATTGAGTAAGATCCTTCAAGTAAGTTGTCATCGGTGCACGCAATAAAAAATGCTCTCTAAATATGTATGATCTATTAATGTGGAGAAAATAGGCTTTATACGATCTTGTGATGTGGAAAAAATAAAAGCGATGGACTGCATAATAAAGGTCCATATCACAAGTGGCAATATAAAGTGATGTTCTTTTGCATTAAGATTTTGTGCATCCAACCATAAAAGCGCATGACAATCTCTGCTTCCCTCTACGAAAGGCCTATCTTTTACTTTTATCTTCTACCTTGTATAAGATTCATGGTGATCTTCACCTTTCCTTTTTACATTTTATCCTTTGGCAAGCACAATGTGTTGGAAAGATCCTGATATATATGGCTAATTGGATGTGGGTTTTCATGAACTATTATTGTTGACATTACCCTTGAGGTAAAAAGTTGGGAGGCAAAACTATAAGCCCCTATCTTTCTCTGTGTCCGGCTAAAACTTCATACCCATAAATATTGCGTGAGTGTTAGCAATTGTGAAAGACTAAATGATAGTTGAGTATGTGGACTTGCTGAAAAGCTCTTATATTGACTCTTTCCTATGTTATGATAAATTGAAATTGCCTCAATGACTGAGATTAGAGTTTGTTGGTTCTCAATGAAGTTTATGATTCATACTTGAAATTGTGATTGAATTGTTACTTTAGCATAAGAGATCATATGACAATATATATATGTTGTTGTTCTAAGAATGATCATGATGCCCTCATGTCCGTATTTTATTTTTATCGACACCTCTGTCTCCAAATATGTGGACATATTTTTTGATTTCGGCTTTCGCTTGAGGACAAGCGAGGTCTAAGCTTGGGGGGGGGGGGGTTGATACGTCCATATTGCATCATGCTTTTATATCGATATTTATTGCATTATGGGCTGTTATTACACATTATGTCACAATACTTATGCCTTTTCTCTCTTATTTTACAAGGTTTACATGCAGAGGGGGAATGCCGGCAGCTGGAATTCTGGGTTGGAAAAGGAGTAAATATTAGAGAACTATTCTGCACAGCTCTAAAAGTACTAAAACTTCACGGAAGTTATTTTTGGAATTAATAAAAAATACTGGAGAAAGAATCCACCAGAGGGGGCCCACACCCTGGCCATGAGGGTGGGGGGCGCGCCCCCCTGTCTCGTGGGCCCCCTGGTGGCCCTCTGATGCCCATATTCTACTATATGAAGTCTTTCATCCGAGAAAAAAATCATAAGCAAGCTTTCGGGACGAAACTCCGCCGCCACGAGGCGGAACCAATCTAGGGCTCCAGCAGAGCTGTTCTGCCAGGGAAACTTCCCTCTAGAAGGGGGAAATCATCACCAATGATCCTCTCATCGGGAGGGGGTCAATCTCCATCAACATCTTCACCAGCACCATTTAATCTCAAACCCTAGTTCATCTCTTGTATCCAATCTTTGTATCCAAACCTTAGATTGGTACCTGTGGGTTGCTAGTAGTGTTGATTACTCCTTGTAGTTGATGATAGTTGGTTTACTTGTTGGAAGATCATATGTTCAGATCCATTATGCATATTAATACCCCTCTGATTATGAACATGAATATGCTTTGTGAGTAGTTACGTTTGTTCCTGAGGACATGGGAGAAGTCTTGCTATAAGTAGTCATGTGAATTTGGTATTCGTTCGATATTTTGATGAGATGTATGTTGTCATCCCTCTAGTGGTGTCATGTGAACGTTGACTACATGACACTTCACCATTGTTTGGGCCTAGAGGGAGGCATTGGGAAGTATTAAGTAGATGATGGGTTGCTAGAGTGACAGAAGCTTAAACCCTAGTTTATGCGTTGCTTCGTAAGGGGCTGATTTGGATCCATATGTTTCATGCTATGGTTAGGTTTACCTTAATACTTCTGTTGTAGTTGCAGATGCTTGCAATGGGGGTTAATCATAAGTGGTATGCTTGTCCAAGTAAGGGAAGTACCCAAGAACCAGTCCAGCCACATATCAAATTATCAAAGTACCGAACGCGAATCATATGAACGTGATGAAAACTAGCTTGATGATAATTCCAATGTGTCCTCGGGAGCGCTCTCCTTCATATAAGAGTTTGTCCAGGCTTGTCCTTTGATACAAAAAGGATTGGGCCATCTTGCTGCACCTTATTTACTTTTATTACCTGCTATTCGTTACAAATTACCTTATCACAAAACTAAGTTACCGATAATTTCAGTGCTTGCAGAGAATAAACTGCTTATCATTTCCTTCTGCTCCTCGTTGGGTTCGACACTCTTACTTATCGAAAAGGCTACGATAGATGCCCTACACTTGTGGGTCATTAGAGAGTGAGGAGAGAGACTGAGAGGTCAGGCAGGGGGAAGACGATGATAACATGGACTTAGTAGTAGCGCGGGTCGCGACCTGACACTACTGTTAATGTCATTAGCTGTAGCGCTGGTTCAGGATCCGGGCTACTGCTAAGTGGGGATAGGCAGCTGGGCTCAGGCTGGCCATAACAACAGTGTGGTTCAACATAGCACGCTACTGCTAAGCTACTACTTGTAGCGTTTGTTTCTAGCACGTGCTACTACTAAGTATCAGTAGCGCCTCTTTTTAACAAGCGCTACCGATGAGCCTCTATGTATAAGGTTTTCCTAGTAGTGAGGCGTGCTAAAACTTTTAGGAGTAGCGACGTCATGCCACACGCTACTGCTAAACTTTAACTGTAGCACCGTCGCAGTAGCGCGCTCACACGGGCTACCACTAGGTGTTAAACACGCGCTACTGCTATGGTTTTCCCTAGTAGTGCCAGGCCAGTTGTGACCCGTTCATCGATCACCGGTGGGTCCTTCGCTCGTCCCATGAGTGATGGGCCGACATGATGCGCACCCTCCTAGTCAGGGACACCGTCAAATATTGGCATATTTATAACAATATATTACATCGTTAAAGCAATAGTCACTCCTGGGAAAGGGCTTATACAAGAACCCCAATAAGTGGTGGGCGGCCTAGGCCACCTGGCATAGCTATTTTGCAAAATTATCAGTGGTGAGTAACAAACAGCGATCGCCACAACTATCAGCGCAACTGGGGCGGGCATAATTCAAATACTGCCACAGGTACAATCTCCCGGATGAGGTTTGCTTCCGTAACTCAGTTGTGATTGGCCCTAGAAGTTGCCTGCCACAGGTAGTAGATGAAGCGGTGGCGAGCACTGACTAGCATCCTCCACTAGCTATCATTGCTGGATGACCAATTTTAGCAAAACATAGCTATGGCGGGTCCTCTACCTCGCTCGCTAGTGGTAGTTTACGTAACTGTGGCGGGCCTATTGGAATTGGGGCTCCGGGGACCCAAGAAACGTTCGAACTATGGGGTATGCTCGCTGAACCTTGCTAAGCCCTGCATCGCGATCCACAACCTCACGGTGATCCTCGCATGCTCGAGTGAGAGGAAAGATGAACAACAGATTGCCTCGCGAGGGAGGATGAGTGTGTGTGTACAAGGGGGAGCGAGTGGCCTCGTGAGGGTCTAGGAATTGACCGGATCCCTCTCTACGGTGGCGCCCTATCTATCTTTATAATGGCCTTGGTCCTCTTCCCCCGAAAACAGTCAGCAGGAAGGGTTGCCACAACGGCTAATTTGAAGGGGAAAAATAGCGCAACTTATCCTGACAAAAGGTGGTCTTCGCCTGCAAACACCCCTTGCCATGATGCGCTGGTGGTCTCGGTGAGGACCTCCATCCCGGCGAGCATGCCATCCTAGTCTTCTTGCACCAAAGTGGCAACCTTTGGGGATCGCTTCGGGAACCGATGCACTGTCGATGCTCCCTTAGCACGAAAGAGGAAAACCTCCTCATCCGCGCCTGCTGGCACCCCTCTGGCTCCACTCGTCGCCACACGTGTCACCAACATGAAGACGTAGGGCTGCGTGACTGTTCTACCTGATCCTTGGTTGGTACGCCTCCGCGAGGGGCCTCGGGAAGGCTCCTCAAGAGAGGGCCTCGGGAGGCTCTTGATGATGTTCACCTCACGAGGCGAGCTCCTCGCGAGGTTCCCGCTTGTGAAGCCCTAGTGGTGGGATAACTTGGGCCTTTTGGTGGCGCCGCACCCTGGGCCACAGGCAGACAAGCACTAGTAGAAAACAGAGCTTTGGTTGGGGCTTGGCCAGCCCATTAGTCCCGGTTCAGTCACAAACCGGGACCCATGGGGGCATCCGGCCCGGTTCGTGAGCCCAGGGGGCTGGCCGAGGCCTCATGGGCATTGGTCCCGGTTCGTCTGGATCCATTTGTCCCGGTTCCTGGCACGAACCGGGACCAATGGGCCTTGCTCCTTGCCCACATACATTGGTCCCGGTTCGTGGCCCGAACCGGGATAGAAGGGGGGGGCCTTTAGTCCCGGTTCCAGCCACGAACCAGGACAAATGAGTTGCCTATATATACCCCCTCGCCGGTGAGCAGAGCACTCCACAGTGCTCTGTTTTTTTGGCCGACGAGGGGAGGGCATTTGGGTGCTCTAGCCCACCTCCTATGCACATGAGGTATTCGATGAAATGCCCGAGCCATGCTAGTTAAGTTTTCTCTTCTCAAAGCTCGACCTCCAAGCTCCATTTCCCCCGAGATTTGCATAGGTTTAGCAGTCCATCCCGTCCCGTCCCTGTCTTCAGCGCCATCGATTACCCACGCTGATCTCGTCGCCGACACCACCGTGGTGAGCCTCTTGTTCTTATCTTCTTTCTGAAAGAAAAACAATTCTTACTTTAGATAGATACTTGTCTAATTTTCTTACTTTTGAAACACATAATTATATATAATGCACGCAGATGAACCAACAATGGATGTACGGTGTCAGACACACCTCTGAGTACATTAAGGGCCTGCATAATTTTCTCGAAGTGGCTGAGGCAAACAAGAAGAATGGTTTTATGTGTTGTCCATGCCCTATATGTGGGAATACGAAGTCTTACTCTGACCAGAAAATCCTTCACACCCACCTGCTTTATAAGGGTTTCATGCCACACTATAATGTTTGGAGGAAGCACGGAGAAATAGGGGTTATGATGGAAGACAGCGAAGAAGAAGAGGACGATGACAACTATGTGCCCCCTGAATACCATGATGCTGCAACGGGGGAAGCTGCTGAAGATCAAGAGGAACCAGACGATGTGCCCGATGATGATGATCTCCGCCGGGTCATTGTCGATGCAAAGGACACAGTGTGAAAGTCAAAAGGAGAAGCTGAAGTTCGATCGCATGTTAGAGGATCACAAAAAATGGTTGTACCCCAATTGCGAAGATGGCAACACAAAGCTCGGCACCGTACTAGAATTGTTGCAGTGGAAGGCAGAGAATGCTGTGTCTGACAAAGGATTTGAGAAGCTATTGAAAATATTGAAGAAGAAGCTTCCAAACAATAATGAATTGCCCGACAGTACGTACGCAACATAGAAGGTCGTATGCACTCTAGGATTGGAGGTGCTGAAGATACATGCATGCCCTAATGACTGTATCCTCTACCATGGTGCGTACGAGGATTTGAACACATGCCCGGTATGCCGTGCATTTCGGTATAAGCTCAGACGAGATGACCTTGGTGATGTTGACGGCGAGCCCCCCAGGAAGAGGGTTCCTGCAAAGGTGATGTGGTATGCTCCTATAATACCATGGTTGAAACATCTGTTCAGAAACGAAGAGCATGCCAAGTTGATGTGATGGCACAGAGAGGACCGTAAGAAAGACGGGAAATTGAGAGCACCCGATGACGGGTCACAGTGGAGAAAAATCGAGAGAAAGTACTGGGCTGAGTTTGCAGGTGACCCAAGGAACGTATGGTTTGGTTTAAGCGCGAATGGCATTAATTTTTTCGGGGAGCAGAGTAGCAATCACAACACCTGGCCCGTGACTCTATGTATGTATAACCTTCCTCCTTGGATGTGCTGAAGCGGAAGTTCATTGTGATGCCAGTTCTCATCCAAGGCCCTAAGCAACCCGGAAACGACATTGATGTGTACCTAAGGCCATTAGTTGAAGAACTTTTACAGCTGTGGAATGGAAATGGTGTACGTGTGTGGGATGAGCACAAATAGTAGGAATTTCACCTACACGCGTTGATGTTTGTAACCATCAACGATTGGCCCGCTCTTAGTAACCTTTCAAGACAGACAAACAAGGGATACCACACATGCACGCATTGTTTAGCTTACACCAAACGTACATACCTAGACAAATGCAGGAAGAATGTGTACCTGGGCCATTGTCGATTTTTTCCGACCAACCATCAATGTCGAAAGAAAGGAAAGCATTTCAAAGGCGAGGCAGATCACCGGAAGAGGCCCGCCATGCGTACCAGTGATCACGTACTTGCTATGGTCGATGATTTACACGTAATCTCTGGAAAGGGTCCCGACGGACTATCTGTTCCGAATGACGCTGAGGGACGCGCACTCATGTGGAAGAAGAAATCTATATTTTGGGACCTACCCTACTGGAAAGAGCTAGAGGTCCGCTCTTCAATCGACTTGATGCACGTGACGAAGAACCTTTGCGTGAACCTGCTAGGCTTCTTGGGCATGTATGGGAAGACAAAGGATACACCGGAGGCATGGGAGGACCTGCAATGTTTGCACGAAAAAGACGGCATGCCTCCAAAGCAGTATGAAGGTCCTGCCAGCTACGCTCTTACCAAAGAAGGGAAGGAAATCTTCTTTGAATGCCTGCTCAGTATGAATGTCCCGAATGGCTTCTCGTCGAATATAAAGGGAATAATAAATATGCCAGAGAAAAAGTTCCAGAACCTAAAGTCTCATGACTGCCATGTGATTATGATGCAACTTCTTCCGGTTGCATTGAGGGGGCTTCTACCGGAAAACATCCGATTAGCCATTGTGAAGCTATGTGCATTCCTCAATGCAATCTCTCAGAAGGTGATCGATCCAGAAATCATACCAAGGCTAAGGAGTGATGTGGCGCAATGTCTTGTCAGTTTCGAGCTGGTGTTCCCAACATCCTTCTTCAATATCATGACGCACGTCCTAGTTCATCTAGTCGACGAGATTGTCATTCTGGGCCCCGTATTTCTACACAATTTGTTCCCTTTTGATAGGTTCATGAGAGTCCTAAATAAATATGTCCGTAACCGCGCTAGGCCAGAAGGAAGTATCTCCATGGGCCATCAAATAGAGGATGTCATTGGGTTTTGTGTTGACTTCATTCATGGCCTTAAGAAGATAGGTCTCCCTATATCGCGGTATGAGGGGAGACTGACTGGAAAAGGCACGCTTGGAGGGGACTCAATAATATGCAGGGATGGGCATTCTTGGTTTCAAGCACACTACACTGTTCTATAGAACTCTACCTTGGTGACCCCGTATGTCGATGAACACAAGAATAGTCTACGCTCCAAACACCCAGAGCAGTGTGACGACTGGATTACATGTGAACACATAAGGACTTTCGGTAGTTGGTTGGAAACACGTCTCAGAGGTGACAACACTGTTTGTGATGAGCTATACTCATTGTCCAGGGGACCATCTTCGACTGTATTGACTTACAAAGGATACGAGATAAATGGGAATACATTTTACACGATCGCCCAAGATCAAAAGAGCACCAACCAAAACAGCGGTGTCCGCTTTGATGCAGCAACCTATAGGGGAAAGGACACATATTATGGTTACATAGTGGACATATGGGAACTTGACCACGGACATGATTTTAAGGTCCCTTTGTTTAAGTGCAAATGGGTCAATCTGTTAGGAGGCGAGGTACAGGTAGACCCACAGTACGGAATGACAATAGTGGATCTGAACAATCTTGGGTACACTGACAAACAGTTTGTCCTAGCCAATGATGTGGCGCAGGTTTTCTATGTGAAGGACATGTCTAACAAACCGAGAAAAAGAAAAGATAAGGAAGCGAACACATCATACGATGATCCAAAGCACCACATAGTTCTTTCAAGAAAAAAGAGACATCGTGGGAGTGGAGGGCAAGACAGACATGTCCGAAGATTATGAAAAGTTTCATGAAATTCCTCCCTTAAAAGTCAAGGCTGACCCAAGCACCCTGATAAATGATGAAGATTATCCACGGTTACGGCACAATAAGAAAAGGACACAAGCGAAGAAAAAGTGAAGACTTTTCTCTCCATAACTATTATGATGATGCGTAAACCCTAAACCCTAATCCTGATACTTCGGAAGAGATTGTCCGTTTTGTACACGAAGTGCATCCAGTTTTTACCGTAACCCTCTCTACTTTTTTGCAGATGCTATGTGGGTGAAATGATGATGCCATGCCAACTTTCAACCTTTTCAGAGTTAATTTGAAATGCTTTTCAATTTCAGGGTCATTTAGCTCAACCTAATCATCAGTAAATGCATGAAAAATAAGAAATGAAGTTAGAAAGGGTTGAAAATTGATGATGTGGTTTTGAATGGTGCGTTTTGAACACACAAAAAGTTTGGAGTTCAAATAAGTTCAAAAAATGAAATCCCTTTGTAACAGATGAGTTTTCGTCTGAAACCCTGATACTTCGGAAGAGGTTGTCCATTTTGTACACGAAGTGCATCCAGTTTTTGCCGTAACCCTCTCTACTTTTTTGCACATGCTATGTGGGTGAAATGATGATGCCATGCCAACTTTCAACCTTTTCAGAGTTCATCTGAAGTGCTTTTCAATTTTAGGGTCATTTAGCTCAAAGAATGAACTAATATAAAAAAGAATGATCTGGAAAACTTATATGAAACTCTAATAGCAAAAATAATAAACTAAAAGAATGAACTAGAAAACTTTAATGAAACTCTAATAGAAAAAAGAATGAACTAGAAAACTTTAATGAAACTCTAATAGCAAAAGGAATCAACTAAAAAGTTTTATAAACCTCTAGTATTGTTGAAACTAAAATTTTATAAAATTTATGCAACTAAAATTATCAAAGTATTTTCTATTCAAAACATTATAAGCAAAAAGAATTTTCATAAAGAACTTTTTTTGTTAGAAACTTTAATAGAAAAAAGAATTGTCATAAATATTTCTTTTGTTAGAAACTAAAATAACGAAGGCTGTTTTTGAATATAATGATAAAACATAATAATATTAAATAGCAGGAAAAAGAATCACTCCAAAATCTATTTTTATAGTAAAGTTAATCACAAACTAGTGATTCACATAAATTTCACAGAATTCAAATTTAAACTATTCAAATTGGAAAATTAATGGCATTAACAGAAAGTTTCTAAGTTTTATTACCTAAAACCAAAAAGAATAACTGAAAACTAGTATGTATTTTGCTGTAAGTAGAAAAAAACAAAAAACTGGATCTTTTTTAAAAAATGCCGCCTACCGGGCCACCACGGCCTGCATACGACTAGAAACCCGCTAGTTGGGCCAGGATGCACGCCCGAAGTAGGCCCAATAGGCCCACAAGTACAGAGAGTGGATTTAGGCCCGTAAGCCTGCAGTAGAGAGGATCTCGAAGTGGTCGGCTCGGCAGGGCTTATAAACCACTCCGAGCCCCTCTCGGCTAGCGAGGTGGGACTAAACATCCCACTGCACCGCTGCAGTTCCAGTACACGTCCTTTGGTTCTGGTTGGTGGCACCAACCGGGATGAAAGGGTGCCTTTGGTCCCGGTTGGTGGCACCAACCGGGACCAATACCACCCTTTAGTCCCGGTTGGTGCCACCAACCGGGACCAAAGGCCTCTGCTTCCCGCCCTTTGGGCTGCTGAAAAGAGACCTTTGGTCCCGGTTGGTGGCACAAACCGGGACTGAAGGGTGGCATTGGTCCCGGTTGGTGCCACGAACCGGGACCAATGCTCTTTCTATATAAGCCACACTTATGAAATTTTTTGATTCAGTTCTTCTTCCCATTGCCCCGACGCCGTCGCCGCGCGCTTCCCTGCCTCGACCCCATCACCGCGCCGCCGCCCCCTGCCCCGACGCCGTCGCCGCGCCGCCGCCCCTACCCCAACGCCGCTGCCGCCCCCTGCCCCGACGCCGCCCCCTGCCCCAACGGCGTCGCTGCGCGCCGCCCCTGCCCCGACGCCGTCGCCGACGCTTCCCCCAGTGAGCCCCCGCGCCCCTGGCTTGCCCCCCGCCGTGGTCGCCGCCTTGGCCGCCGTATGCATATATGTTTTTTTCATATATGTTGATGTATATGTGATGTTGATGTATGGAGCATATATGATGATTTTTTGTTCAGCGTCGTCATATATGATGCTTTTTTTTCTGCATATATATATGATCATATGATTTTTTTGTTTATAGATGTGATTTTTTTGTTCATATATCATATGATGTTTTTATTATTGATAGATGATCGATCATATTTGTTCATATGTATGCAAGCGAAGTCGTTGTCGTTAGTTGTACTGTTTAGGGTTTGGGTCGTCGAGGAAGGAAAATAAAGAAAAAGAAGAAAAGAGGAAGAAGGAAGAAGGAAGAAGAAGAAAAATAAGAAGAGGAAGAAGTAGAAAAAAAGGAGAAGGAGAAGGAATAGAGGAGAAGAAGAAAAATAGATATTCTATTTTTTCTTCTTCTCCTCTATTCCTTTCTTCTTCTCCTCTTTTTTGTTCTTTTTTTTCTTTACATGAGGGGCGGGGGGGGGGGGGGGGGTCGATAAATAATAGAACTAGTTAAACTAGTTTATTTTTAGTAAGTGGTTAGTAGTTGAACTAGTTGATTTAATAAAACTACTTTATTTTACTATAGAAGTAGTTTATTTTTAGTAAGTACTACTTTATTTTATTTATAGTAAGTGCTTTGTAGTTGAACTAGTTGATTTAGTAAAACTACTTTATTTTACTATATATATAAGTAGTTTATCTTTAGTAAGTACTACTTTATTTTATTTATAGTAAGTGCTTAGTAGTTGAACTAGTTGATTTAATAAAACTAATTTATTTTACTATTTAAGTAGTTTACTTTTAGCAAGAAAATTAATAGAACTAGTTTATTTTTTAGTTGAAGCAATTATTCCCGCATCGATGTCGACGATCCCTATCCCGCATCGTCATCGTCAACTCGGTGGAGGAGGCCTGCTTGATCAAAGGGGCCATGTCCGAGAGTGGGCTCCGCCAGGCTGGTATTGGGAGGTGCTACCTTCCGGGGGCCTAGGTTGGTGAGGAGCCAGCCCGTCATTGACCCGAACCTTGTTTGGTGGCAGTCGCGTGGGCTAGTGACGGTGCCGAGGCTTCCTGACACCGTGGAGGTGGTACATCACCGTGTCAGCGAGGAGGACGATCATGTCCGTCACTAAATGGTTGCGTTGAAGGGCAGCTTCGACAATACCTGGCAGGTTCTTCAGGGATCTCACTGGAGCTATGATCCTGTGATGGTTCCTTCTCTTTGGGTGTCCACCGTCCACGCCGATACCCGTCGGGCGCTACGGTTATAGCTAGTTGTATTAGCGATGCTATATGTATGATACTATTCGAGGTGTATTAGTGATAATATTCGACGATGTACGGACGCAAGAGATGTTTTAGTTTTGCTTATAATTGAATGCATGCTAATTTGAATACTACTTCTACTTTGAATACTAAAATTGGAGAGCACTATGCAAGGCGTATGCATTTGATTAGTTGATAGTATATAGGATTTTTTAGTACATATATTTAATTGTACAAGTTCAATATTTGAATTATGAACATAGGAAATGTCGTACTCGGACGACAAAAGTCTCCCGGGGGAGTGCGACTGGCGCCATGACGACCGAGGTCTGTGCGATAGGCCTCACCGAGACGAAGGTCAGTGCTTTAGCATTAAGCTCGAGGACACCTTCGATATTAAAACGGTACGCAATGACGACAAGTGTTTTTTTTCATAATTAAGCATGACTTCAACTATTTCAACGTGTAATTTTCATCTTTTACAATTTAAGTAGCTTATCCCATGCCATGCAAGACGCTATGTCTTGGAGAGGATGGGTTTTGAAGATCATGAAAATTTCAAAACAAAGAAAATTCATCTAAGGACCCATCATGATGTGGATTTTGAAGTAAATCTATATAATTCTGAGAGCGTAACCCATTTTGGTTGCAAAAATTGGGAAGAACTTTGTAAGATGTATGATTTTTTATGAGGGTATGCTTGTCACCATGGATCTTGGTGATCCTAACATCGACCAAGACAATATGGACATTTGGGTCCTTGTTGATACGCTTCCAATTCTACCGCTATGTGAGTTTCTCAAACATAGTTATTAACTAATTTATATTGTTCATTTCAAAATAGTTGACAACTTATTTCCATTGACAGCTTATTTTCAAAGTTCAAACAATGTGCAAAACATGGTAGACAAAACCTACTACACCGATGGCTCTGAGTTAACTTATCAGGAGAAAATTTATCTGGCCGCATTTTGTACTGATCTTGAGAATTACAATATCTATAATAAAATTCCTCCACATTATGGTCAGAACGTGCCACTAGTGCACGTGTTGAACTACGGTAACATCCATGGAGATGCCATGGTAAGATTTTTTACTATTACGACATCCGTGCATCTTTTGCATAAATTCTTTTAAAACTTAACTACATTGCTAACTACGAAGTTATTACTATGTTTTTCAACAGAAAATCCCAGATGATTGTGTGCCTCATCTGATGTATCCGAATGGCCGCCTTAATGTTTTGAACATGCAGCCAGGTCATCCTACGAATCTCACCTATCCATATTGGATTTGTAAAAGAAGTGGAGACATGAAAGTCACAGAATGGAAAACAATGTATGGACAGTCGCAAGGACGTTCTTGGAAGCAAAAGGAAGCGGAGCGCAAGAATTGGAGACAAGATGATATCCATTCTCCATAATGGAGAGTCACAGCCTATACTGTTTTATGCTATTTTACCTTAAAGAGGGTATTTAGGTCCTACCTTATACTGATGATCATGCGCTAAGAACAATTAAGTAGGGTTGGTTCAATGACTATGAGGATGATGATCGTATGACTTGTTATTAATAACGAGTAGAAGTTGTATGATGATGATTAGTAGGACTTGTTATTATGATGATGCATGATGCGAGCATGAAGAGTTATTATATATCCGTGGGTGAAATGAACATGGATTGGATTGAAGTGAAGGCAACATGCATGTGGTGCATGTCGAAAGTAGTACTAATCCAAACTTGATCAAGTTAGGATTAGTATTACTTTCGACATGCACCACATATATGTTGCCTTCACTTCAATCTAAGCCACGTTTAGGCATAGCAGTAGCGTTGGTAAACCAAGCACGGAGATAAGAGAGGAAACTTCTCTCTATTAGCTAGCTAACACCCTAATTAACCCCCCAAACCCCCTAAACCACCCCTTTCAAAAAACAAAACCTCAGCTCCTGCCAGCTGCTGACGGGTGGGTGCCTTTTGGTCCCGGTTGGTGCCACCAACCGGGACCAAAGGCCATCCTGCTTGGGCTCGTCGCAGCGGCCACGTGGAGGCCCATCTGTCCAGGTTGGTGTAAGAACTGAGACTAAAGGTTTAGGGCTTTAGTAACGACCCTTTAGTTCCGGTTCCCCAACCGGGACAAATGGGCCTTACGAATCGGGACAAATGGCTGTTTTTCTACTAGTGGGGCCTGGGTACCCCCAGTCCCACGGGCCCAATAGTAGCCCCCTGGCCTGCGACGCGCATGACTCTGCCCATGAAGGAAGGGGGCGAAACGGTGCAGGCCCTAACCGCTTGTGGGACAAGCTCGACGCGTGGTGTACGATGGGGCGCGGGACATCACCACTTCCTAAGCGACGCCTCGGCAACTGGCCGGGCTGATATAAAGCCTAGAGGGCGCTGCGCGGTGCCATCATTACTCTTCCTTCGTTCTGCATCCGTCTTCAGAAGGCAAAGGGGCACAAGACGGCCCCTTCGAGTGCTATATAAGGGCAAGGGGACGGACCCCTTTGCTCATCTTCTCCACTCACGCCTCTCCATTTCCGCCCGCCCCTGCTGTAGCCATGGCACCTTTGAGGAGGTTCTTCGCCGCCGAGAAGAGGAAGGGGCACAGGACGGCCCCTTCGAATGCTATATAACTATGCCAGATCCCATAATGGCTTGTGGCTACACACAGAAGTTTCTAGCATGAATAATCTTATGATCCCTTTGAGCCTAGGTGGCAAACCATAGGATGATCACACAGGTACTCCGGGATATCCTAGGACAACACTGGATTCTCCAGGTGCCCGCAACCAATCCACCTAGATGTGTATTTAAGTAGCCACCTTAAGTTAACCATTAATTAACAATCTCACATCTGTCATGGATACACTCAAACCTAAACCACTTCTACTAGCATAGCATAGCAGTAAGCATAACGTAGAAGTAACTCCCAGGGTTTGATAATAAAAGGGCAATAGGTTCTACCTCATCATCTACTTCCCAAAACCACCATGTTAAGAGATCCTACTCATGCAATGTCTGAGGGTTGAAACTAATGCATAAAAACTGGGTGATAAAGAGGTATGATCAAAGTGTTACCTGCCTTGCTGATGATCTGCAAACCCTAGAGACTCGTAGTAGCACGCTTCACACTCCAAAAACTCTATCGCAAAAAAACAATAGCATACATAAGCAATCAAGCAAAGATGTAAGGGTAAATCTCAGATATGAAAGTCCAAACTGAAAGTTCAGCTGAAGAGCTTTGATTTGCAAAAAGAATCAATCGAATCGGAGCTACGGAATTGAAACTACGATCAAAAGAACTTCAAAATCAAATCTGCTTGAAACCAAATTTTAAATTTTCAAAACCATGTTAGAATTGATTAACTAGAAAGAGGACTTAGAGACGAAGATATTGGCGTTGGTTTCACTGGATTTGGACGGACGGTTGAAAAGTTGCGAGGGTTTGAAGATCAGGGGCTAATCTATGATAAAAGTATTCGTGGATAGGTCCTTGGCCAAAAATAAAACAAAAAAGAAAAATCTATCGGATGAACGTCCACTAACAGAGGCAAAATAATGAATTCATTCGTTATTAGATCTAAACGAATGAACATTCGCGGAATAGATCTAAACAGAGAAAACCAATCGAACCGGCGGAAAAACGAGAAAAACCCAAATACTAAAAAAACCGATCTAGACCTAAAACCGAAAAAACCCGGATGAACCGGCGAACCGGGCGGTTCCGTTCCGGTCAACGGTGGCGGGTGGGGCGGCGTCTCCGGCGGGGCTGCGGGTGGCGGGGCGGCGCGGCAAGCGGCGGCGGTGAGCGCGGCAGGCGGTGGTTGGTCCTACGGCTCGCTGCGGTGGTGGCAAGAGGGGCCCAGGGCGGCGGCTTATAAAGGCCCCCCCGTGGTCTCCGACTTGGGAGAGGGGGCGCACGGGCGGCGGTGACCCAGACTCCTTGCCGGAGTCCGGCGCGGACACGGGCGGCGCGAGGCGGCGGGCGCCGGGCCGGCCAAGTTCGGCGCGTGACTTTTAAAAACAAATCCGGCGAAGAAAAATCCTAAATAATTATAAAAAATTCTAAAAATGCCAAAAACAATTTTCACCGTCTGAATAAAATATTTAGAACAAAGTGAACATTGTTCTCTCCTAAAAAAGCAATTTTGAAAAATGATATTTTTCTAAGTCAAATAAAATAGCAGAAAAATCCAAATAAAATATTTATTTGATTTTTAAATTTTTTCCTCCAATATTCTTTTTATTTTGGAGAAGTCCTTTTATCTCATATCTTTTATTTTTTAT
This sequence comes from Triticum aestivum, assembly GCF_018294505.1. Classification (NCBI taxonomy): domain Eukaryota; kingdom Viridiplantae; phylum Streptophyta; class Magnoliopsida; order Poales; family Poaceae; genus Triticum; species Triticum aestivum. The sequence goes on from NC_057800.1 coordinate 91,987,415, forward strand.
ATTGGAAATATTTTAGAGAGAAAAATATTAAAACCGAAGTGATCCTCTTTTCAATTTCGAACAAAATTCAAAATATGAAAATAGTGAAATCCCCAACTCTCTCCGTGGGTCCTTGAGTTGCTTAGGATTTATAGGATCGCAAACGAGATGGAAAATATAATATGATATGCATATGATGACCTATGTATAACATTCCAAATTGAAAATTTGGGATTTTACAAACCTACCCCCCTTAAGATGAATCTCGACCTTGAGATTCGGGTTGGCTAGAAAATAGGTGTGGGTGGTCTTTCTGTAGATCTTCCTCTCGTTCCCAGGTGGATTCATTCTTGGTATGGTGGCTCCACTGAACTTTGCAAAACTTGATAACCTTGCTGTGGGTAACTCGGCTGGCAAACTCGAGAATCTTGATGGGTTTCTCCTCGTAGGTCAAATCACTATCCAACTAAATTGCTTCCAGGGGCACTGTATCTCTCAGAGGGATATTGGCCATCTCTGCATGACACTTCTTCAACTAGGAAACGTGAAACACATCATGAACTCCTGATAGTCCTTCGGGTAACTCCAAATTGTAGGCAACTTCTCCCATACGTTCCAAAACTCGGTATGGTCCTACAAATCTCGGGGCTATCTTTCCCTTAACTCCAAAATGTTTAACTCCTCGGAGAGGTGACACACGAAGATATGCTCTGTCTCCAATTTCATAGACTACCTCCTTGCGTTTTGAATCTACGTAACTCTTCTGCCTGGACTGAGCTGCCTTTAGTCTGTCATGAATCAACTTAACCTTCTCTTCGGATTATTTGATCAAATCCGGTCCAAACAACTGACTGTCTCCAACTTCATCCCACATCAACGGTGTCCTGCACCTCCTTCCATACAAGGCTTCGAAAGGGGCCATCTTCAGACTAGCTTGATAACTATTGTTGTATGAGAACTCCGCATAAGGAAAATTATCATCCCAACTAGATCCATAATCTAGCACGCAAGCTCTCAACATGTCCTCCCGAATCTGATTAACTCTCTCGGTCTGTCCATCTGTCTGCTGGTGAAAGGCTGTACTCAACTCTAGCCTAGTTCCCAAAGTTTGGTGCAGCTGATGCCAAAACTTCGAGGTAAACTGAGTCCCTCTATCCGATACGATCGTCCTTGGAACTCCATGCAGACATACAATCCTGGTCATATATTTCTTGGCCAACTCCACACTCGTATATGTGGCCTTCACTGGGATAAAGTGAGCTACTTTGGTCAAACGGTCCACTACTACCCAGATAGAATCATATCCCAATCGGGTCCTGGGTAATCCGGTAATGAAATCCATGCCAAGTTTCTCCCACTTCCATTCGGGTATCGGCATAGGCTGCAGTAATCCTGCTGGCTTCTGATGCTCTGCCTTCACTCTCTGACATACATCACATACGGCTACATACTCGGCAATATCCTTCTTCATACCAGTCCATCAGAAACGTTCCTTCAAATCCAAATACATTTTGGCGTTTCCTGGGTGAATTGAGTATGGCGAGTCATGAGCTTCCTGTAGTATTAACTTCCTGATTTCTGCATTATTGGGTACATATACTCGGTCCTCAAACCATAAAGTGTTGTCCTCATCCTCACGAAAACCTTTGGCTTTTCCTTTGCTCATTTTCTCCTTTATCTCAGCAATCTCCTTATCATCCTTTTGAGCTTCTTGAATATTTCCCAATAATGTTGACTGTACCTCCATTGCTGTGACAAAACCTCTAAGGACCATCTCAATGCGAAGCTCCCTGAGATCTTCGACCAACTCCTGAGGAAATCCTCCGCTTATGAGGGTATTGGCATAACTCTTCTGGCTCAAAGCGTCTGCTACGGCATTAGCCTTGACTGGATGATAGTGTAGCTTCATATCATAATCCTTTATAAGCTCCAACCATCTCCTTTGTCTGAGATCCAGCTCCTTCTGTGTGAAAATGTACTTCAAACTCTTGTGATCTGTGTACACATCACAATGGTTTCCAATAAGAATGTGTCTCCAGGTCTTGAGTGCATGAACTACAGCTGCTAACTCCAAATCATGCGTGGCTTAATTAAACTCATGCGGTCGAAGTTTACGTGAGGCATAGGAAACAACTCTTCCGTCTAGCATAAGTACACCTCCAAGTCCCAAGCGAGAAGCATCACAATACACTTGGAAATCCTTGCGTATATATGGCAAAATCAGCACTAGGGCTGTAACCAAACGTTTCTTCAACTCCTGAAAACTTTCCTCACATTCATCCGTCCATTTGAACTTAGTGTCCTTCTTCAACAACTCCGTCATAGGTTTCACAATCTTGGAGAAATTCTCAATGAATCTCCGGTAGTATCCCGCGAGTCCAAGAAAACTACGGATCTCCCCTACTGAGGTGGGTGCTAGCCAATCAGTGACTGACTGCACTTTGGTAGGGTCTACTTCTATACCCTCTCCTGATATATCATGTCCAAGAAATCCAACTTCTTTCAACCAAAACTCACATTTGCTGAACTTGGCATAAAGCTGATGTTCCCTGAGTTTCTCGAGAACTAAACGCAAATGCTCCTTGTGTTCCTCTTCATTCTTCGAGTATACCAAAATATCATCAATGAACACCACAACAAACTTATCCAAGAACTCCATGAACACCTTATTCATCATACTCATGAAATAGGCAGGGGCATTTGTTAATCCAAATGACATAACCGTATACTCATATAGCCCGTACCTTGTAGTAAAGTTGTCTTGGGTATATCCTTTTCTCGGATCTTCAGCTGGTGGTATCCTGATCGCAGGTCGATCTTGGAAAATACTTTAGCTCCTTGCAGCTGTTCAAACAGATCGTTGATCATCGGTAGTGGGTATTCGTTTTTGATCGTCACTTCATTCAACACACGATAATCAACAACCATTCTCAAAGATCCATCCTTCTTGATAACCCACAAGTATAGGGGATCGCAACAGTTTTCGAGGGTAGAGTATTCAACCCAAATTTATTGATTCGACACAAGGGGAGCCAAAGAATATTCTCAAGTATTAGCAGCTGAGTTGTCAATTCAACCACACCTGGAAACTTAATATCTGCAGCAAAGTGTTTAGTAGCAAAGTAATATGATAGTAGTGGTAACGGTAGCAAAAGGTAATAGAAGTAAAAGTAATGTTTTTGGTATTTTGTAGTGATGATAGCAATAGCAACGGGAAAGTAAATAAGCGAAGAACAATATATGGAAAGCTCGTAGGCAATGGATCGGTGATGGAGAATTATGTCGGATGCGGTTCATCATGTAACAATCATAACCTAGGGTGACACAGAACTAGCTCCAGTTCATTGATATAATGTAGGCATGTATTTCGAACATAATCATACATGCTTATGGAAAAGAACTTGCATGCAATCTTTTGTCCTACCCTCCCGTGGCAGCGGGTTCCTTACGGAAACTAAGGGATATTAAGGCCTCCTTTTAATAGAGAACCGAAACAAAGCATTAACACATAGTGAATACATGAACTCCTCAAACTACGGTCATCACCGGTAAGTATCCCGATTATTGTCACTTCGGGGTTAACGGATCATAACACATAATAGGTGACTATAGACTTGCAAGATAGGATCAAGAACACTCATATATTGATGAAAACATAATAGGTTCAGATCTAGAATCATGGCACTCGGGCCCTAGTGACAAGCATTAAGCATAGCAAAGTCATAGCAACATCAATCTCAGAACATAGTGGACACTAGGGATCAAACCCTAACAAAACTAACTTGATTACATGATAGATCCCATCCAGCCCATCACCGTCCAGCAAGCCTACGATAGAATTACTCACGCACGGCGGTGAGCATCATGAAATTGGTGATGGAGGATGGTTGATGATGACGATGGCGACGGATTACCCTCTCCGGAGCCCCGAACGGACTCCAGATCAGCCCTCCCGAGAGGTTTTAGGGCTTGGCGGCGGCTCCATATCGTAAAACGCGATGATTTCTTCTCTCTGTTTTTTTCTCATCGAAACTCAATTTATGGAGGTGGAGTTGGAGTCGGAGAGGCAACAGGGGGCCCACGAGGTAGGGGGCGCGCCCTAGGGGGGCAGGCGCGCCCCCCACCCTCGCGGAGAGACGGTGGCCCCCCTGGCCTTCATCCTTGGCAGGTATTTTTCTTATTTTCTGAAAAGTGTCTCCATGAAGTTTCAGGTCATTCCGAGAACGTTTGCTCCTGCACAAAAATAACACCATGGTAATTCTACTAAAAAAAGCATCAGTACGGGTTAGTTCCCCCAAGCTTAAACCTTTGCTTGTCCTCAAGCAATTCAGTTGGCAAACTGAAAGTGATAAAGAAAAACTTCTACAAACTGTGTTTGCTCTTGTTGTTGTAAATATGTAAAGCCAGCATTCAAGTTTTCAGCAAATATTATAACTAACGACATTCGCAATAATGCATAGGTCTCAAGTTACTCATATCAATAGCATAATCAACTAGCGAGCCATAATAATAAAACTCGGATGACAACACTTTCTCAAAACAATCATAATATGATATAACACGGTGGTATCTCGCTAGCCTTTCTGAGACCGCAAAACATAAATGCAGAGCACCTTTAAAGACCAAGGACTGACTAGACATTGTAATTCATGGTAAAAGAGATCCAGTCAAGTCATACTCAATGTAAACTAACAATAATGCATGCAAATGACAGCAGTGCTCTCCAACTGGTGCTTTTTAATAAGAGGATGATGACTCAGCATAAAAGTAAATAGATAGGCCCTTCGCAGAGGGAAGCAGGGATTTGTAGAGGTGCCAGAGCTCGGTTTTGAAACAGAGGTGAATAATATTTTGAGCGGTATACTGTCATTGTCAACATAACAACCAAGAGATGGCGATATCTTCCATGCTACACACATTATAGGCGGTTCCCAAATAGAATGGTAAAGTTTATGCTCCCCCTTCCACCACAAGCATCAATCCATGGCTTGCTCGAAACAACGAGTGCCTCCAACTAACAAGAGTCCCAGGGGAGTTTTGTTTGCAATTATTTTGATTTAGTTTGCATAAAGCATGGGACTGGGCATCCCGGTGACCAGCCATTTATCTCGTGAGTGAGGAGCGGAGTCCACTCCTCTTGAGAATAACCTGCCTAACATGGAATATACGGACATCCCTAGTTGATACATGAGCTATTCGAGCATACAAAATAGGATATTTATTTGAAGGTTTATAGGTTGGCACATACAAATTTACTTGGAATGACAGGTAGATACCGTATATAGGTAGGTATAGTGGACTCATGTGGAATAACTTTAGGGTTTAAGGGATTGGATGCACAAGCAGTATTCCCGCTTAGTACAGGTGAAGGCTAGCAAAAGACTGGGAAGCGACCAGTTAGAGAGCGACAACAGTCATGAACATGCATTAAAATTAATAAACATTGGATGCAAGCATGAGTAGGATATAATCCACCATGAACATAAATATCGTGAAGGCTATGTTGATTTTGTTTCAACTACATGCGTGAACATGCGCCAAGTCAAGTCACTTAAATCATCCAGAGGAGGATACCACCCTATAATACCACATCATAACCATCTCAATAACATGTTGGCACACAAGGTAAACCCTTTATAACTCATAGCTAATCAAGCATGGCATAAGAAACTATGATCTCTAGTTGTCATTGCAAACATGTTTATTCATAATAGGCCGAATCAGGAACGATGAGCTAATCATATTTACAAAAACAAAAGAGGTCGAGTTCATACCAGCTTTTCTCATCTCAGCCAGTCCATCATATATCATCATAATTGCCCTTCACTTGCACGACCGAACGATGTGAATAATAATAATAGTGCACGTGCATTGGACTAAGCTGGAATCCGCAAGCATTCAATAAACAGGAGAAGACAAGGCAATATGGGCTCTTTTTTCAGATCAACAATAATGCATATAAGAGCCATTTCAACAATTTAATTATGGTCTTCTCCTATCGACCCCCAAAGAAAAGAAAAGAAATAAAGCTATTTACACGGGAAAGCTCCCAACAAGCAAAAGAAGATAATGAAATCTTTTTGGGTTTTCTTTTTAATTATTACTACAAGCATGGTGTAACGCCCTCGATGCGGCTATATATCCCATGTGTCGAAGCACGACTTACAGGCATAACCGCATTGAAAATAATGTCGCAAGTGAGGTAATCTTCACACAACCCATGTAATACATAAGGGAAAAAGATACATAGTTGGCTAACAATCGCCACTTCACACAATTACATGAATAAAGCATTACATCAACTAGATACAATCAAGGTCCAACTACAGAACCAAAATAAAAGAAGACTACCCCAAATGCTACACAGATCCCCGATCGTCCCAACTGGTCTCCACTACTGATCACCTGAAACTAAACAACACTACGAACGAGGTCTTCATCGAGCTCCTCCTTGAGCTCGGTTCCATCACCTGCACGGTTTCATCAGCACCTGCAAACTGGTTTTGGAAGTATCTGTGAGCCATAGGGACTCACCAATCTCACACCCTCGCGATCAAGACTATTTAAGCTTATAGGAGGGGTAAAAGTATGAGGTGGAGCTGCAGCAAGTGACTAGCATATATGGTGGCTAACATACACAAATGAGAGCGAGAAGAGAAGGCAAAGCACGGTCGAGAAACTATGATCAAGAAGTGATCTAAGACTACTTACGTCAAGCATAAATCCAACACCGTGTTCACTTCCCGGACTCCGCCGAGAAGAGACCATCACGGCTACACACGCGGTTGATGCATTTTAATTAAGTTAAGTGTCAAGTTCTCTACAACCGGACATTAACAAATTCCCATCTGCCCATAACCGCGGGCACGGCTTTCGAAAGTTCAAATCCCTGCAGGGGTGTCCCAACTTAGCCCATCACAAGCTCTCATGGTCAATGAAGGATATTCCTTCTCCCAGGAAGACCCGATCAGGCTCGGAATCCCGGTTACAAAACATTTCGACAATGGTAAAACAAGACCAGCAAAGCCACCCAGATGTGTCGACAAATCCCGATAGGAGCTTCACATATCTCGTTCTCATGGGCACACCAGATGAGCAAGACGTCGGGTAGGCCAGCCCAGAGTTGCCCCTGGTAGCTCCGGACATCGCTCAGTTTGGACCAACACTTAGAGAAGCACTGGCCGGGGGGGGGGGGGTTAAAATAAAAATGACCCTTGGGTTGGCCGACCCAAGGGAAAGAAAAGGCTACATGGAGAATGGTAAAACAAATGTTGGGCCATGCTGGAGGAGTTTTATTCAAGGCGAACTGTCAAGGGGTTCCCATTATAACCCAACCGTGTAAGGAACGCAAAATCCGGGAACATAATACCGATATGACGGAAACTAGGGTGGCAAGAGTGGAACAAAACACCAGGCATAAGGCCGAGCCTTCCACCCTTTACCAAGTATATATATGCACTAATATAAATAAGAGATATTGTGATATCCCAACAACAATCCATGTTCCAACAAGGAACAAACTTCAATCTTCACCTGCAACTAGAAACGCTATAAGAGGGGCTGAGCAAAGCGGTAACATAGCCAAACAACGGTTTGCTAGGACAAGGTGGGTTAGAGGCTTGGATTAGCAATGTGGGAGGCATGATAAAGCAAGTGGTAGGTATCGCAGCATAGGCATAGCAAAAGAGCGAGCATCTAGCAAGCAAAGATAGAGGTGATTTCGAGGGTATGGTCATCTTGCCTGCAAAGTTCTCCGAGAAGAATGGAAGCTTGATCCTCGTAAGCGTACTCAACGAGTCCTTGAACGCGAACTCGTCTCCCGGCTCTACCCAAGCAATAACACAAGCAAGGGAGATACAATCAACCACGTGCAGTGCTCCAGCAACATGATGCGAGCATGGTATGATATGCGGGATGCGATATGTGATGCATATGCATGATTTGGAAAGGAAAGATTGAACCTGGCCTCAACTTGGAAAACCAAGAGCGCCACTGGAAAGAGGAGTTGATTCGGTTGAACTCGATATAAAGATCACCGGAATCGGATGCACGGATTGGAAATGACAAGCAAAACAAATATGACACCGGTCTGCGATAAACAGCAAGTAGCCTACTAAATGCATCAATATAAATAAGCTACTACACTCAAACATGGCAAAAAAATACATGGCAGGGATCCACTCATGATGCTTGACAAAGTATGAACACTGAGCTACAACTAATTCACTCATTAACAGGTTCAAACAAGCATGGAAAAAGTGCAAATGATAACAGGTTACAGACTTAGTGAAATTAACAGGATGTCAGGAATTTAACATCAAGAAGCAATGTTTAGAGCACGATAACTATATGCTACAGGAACATATCATGGCAAAGCAAGGCATGGCATGAAGCTACTCAAAGGATACAACAAAAGTCCCTTACTGACCATAAGCCAAAAGGGATCAGAAAATACAATGGCAAGCATGTTAACATAGCAATTATCGTTAACAGATTCAGACTTGGTGAAAAACTGGAGCATGGCAAAACAGATAACGAGTAGGCATGTTTACGAGCTCGATTCACTCACTACAAGGCATTTCATGATAATCTAAGCATACACCTAGCAAATAGACATGGCATAGAAGCTATACATGGCAAGAACAACATCATAGCATGAATGGATCAACTACAACAAGCTCGGCAAAGTCGCTAAACATGTTAACAATCTTCCAGGAACATTTTGTGGCAAAAGTAGAGCTCGATTGACTCAAGCTAGGGTGCTCCATAAATTCAAACAAAGACATGGATGGATAGAGCACAACATTATCTACAAAACATCCTTACTAATCATGCTCAAAAGAGGCATGGATCACTAGGAAACAAACATGAACATATGGCATAAAAATAATGATAGGGCAAGGGCTTAGTGAAATTCTAAGTCCCTGAAATCAGCATCATTGATTAAGCTACTTTGCACGCTTGTGCTAGTCACCACAAAGATCACACAAATACATGGCATACACCCCTGTAAAGATGGCATGGCATACTTCAAAACACATGTAGAGCTCAGGATCATAGCATGCACACATTAATAATGGCACAAATGACAAAAGAACATTTGCTGAAACAGATCTGAAACTATCATCACATAGCCCTCTTCCAACAGCATTTCGGGCATCAAGATGAGCTCAAATGAAAATGATGCAATGAGATGAAATGATGTACTCGTCGAGACGAACATTTTGATATGCTACACGCACGAATCGAAGCCACGATGAGGAAGTTATGATGCGATGAAAAGTGCATAAAATTACTGGGACTTAGACGAAATGTAGACCTCTCCGAGAAAGTCAACCCGGGACGGAGACGTGCGGGACGGAGGGATCCGGATCTGGACGGGGGCGTTTGGATCGGGGGAGTGGTGGATCTCATCCCGATCTGGGTCAACACCGGCTCCGGCGACCCTAGAGCTCCGGTGATCGCCGGAGAGGGCGGAGGAGGGCCGGAGGAGGCGCGGGAGGCGGCGGCACGGATCTGGGCCCACGCGGGCCCCGGATGGGCTCTGCAGGCCGGCGGCGGTGCAACAGTGGCGGTGGACAGGTGGCAGCGCGGGATTGGTCCGGCGCGGCAGCACGGACATGTCCGGGCGAGGAGATATTTGTCCGGTGGTGCGAGGTAGAGGAAAGCTAGGGTTAGACCGCGAATTTCGGAGGGGATCACAAATTTATAGGTAGAGGGAGCTAGGAAGCTCCAAATGAGGTGCGGTTTTCGGCCACGCGATCGTGATCGAACGACCGTGAGGATGGAGGGGGTTTTGGTGGGTTTTGGGCCACTTTGGAGGGGTGTTGGGCTGCAACACAAACGGGGCCTTTTCGGTCCCTCGGTTAACCGTTGGAGTAACAAACAAAGTCCAAATGGCACGAAACTTCACAGGTGGTCTACCGGTAGTAAACCAAGGCCGCATGACAAGTCTCGGTCCAATCCGAGAATGTTTAACACCCGCACATGAAAAGAGGTAGAAAGGGACACCGGATGACATAGGAGCGCCGGATTGCAAAACGGACAATGAGGAAAATGCTCGGATGCATGAGACGAACACATATGCTAATGTGAGGCACATGATGACATGATATGAAATGCATGACATGCAAGCAAATGACAAGGCAACACAGCGAAAAACTGGAAGACACCCGGCACATCGGTCTCGAGGCGTTACAACACTCCACCACTACGAGAGGATCTCGTCCGGAGATCTAGAATGGCACCGGAGGGAAAAATGGAAGAGAAAGAGAAGAGGTAAAACTAAGTTGCTTCTTTGACAAACGAGTGAGACCAAAGAACCTTGAGATGATGAACATATTGAAGAAAGAATGCAATGGAGAAGAACGAAGTTGAAAGCACTCCGGTAGGGAAGGGGATCAAGGAAGACCAAATTCAGGCAGCACTCCGGTTGAAAATGATAAGAAACTTTATAAGATGAGAGAACTTGAGAAGAGGGCACAACACTCCGGTTAAATGGATAAGCAAAGAAAAGAACATGATCTTCACAATAGCAAATGAAGAGTAAGGAGAGCAACACCACAATGCCTCCGGAAGAGAGAATGGAGATGGATCATTAAAATAACGGAATGGATATGAAAATTCCAACTTCTGCCACAAAAGAGCTTGAAAAGGCATCCTTACGAGATGGGTCGAACAGAATTGTTGGAAAACCAACAACGAAAAAAATAAGCTTGATATGGCCTTATGGAATACATGTCAAATTATGAGGTGACAACCTGCCACTGACGAGAAAAGAATTGGATTGGTATGACCAAGGAGGCGAGAAACTATTTCACCGGTAGGATAAATGAAGAACTTGGGTCATTTATGAGCACCATAGATAGCAACAATCCTTCGGGAAGGCTTTAGGTGAAATATAACCCAAGATAACTCCAACGAAGAGGTTGATGGATTTAAAAATATCTCATTCTTAACAACATGTGAATCATGAAACATGAACTCAAATTATCAAGAATGCCATAATACCACCTCCGATGATATGGTAGAAAGAATTGCACTCCGGATTGCAAATGAAGAAAACTTGAGCTCCTCTGAAAAGAATCTCGATGAACACTTCGAAAAAGGAATTAAATCCTTGATGAACCGCCATGTAGAACATCCATGAAGATCTCCAGTAACAAAAGGATAACGAGAAGAAAGGGAAGTTGAAAACACAAGGTGAAACCTTGTGGTGATTTAGATGTATCTCTGTGATGATATAATTGCGAGAGCTTGGAACTCCAGAAAAGAAAGATGAGCTATTGAACCCAAGAATTTTTGATGAACCTCCGGAATAGGGAATTGAGTTCACTCGATGAAACAAGAATAAGAATTACATTATGCTTATCCTTCACCAATTAAATTGATGACAAACAATGGATTTGGCACACTACTTATTCACGTAAAAAGGATTAAGAGGTATATGGAGCAAACTTAAGACGGTCTTCAACGATCCACCGGTAGGATTGAAAAACAACGAATGAATTGATATGATAAACAAGGAAGAGAAATCTTGAACAAACCACCATAAGAATTGAAAAAGAATGAAGTAAAGGGATGAATCACCGGGTAAGAATTGTGAAATGAACAAAGATACTTGAGACAATCTAGATACATGAGAACGAAGGGATCACGAACTAATTAGAGATCACTTGAACGATGCACCGGTAAGATTAGAGAATGATAACTGACAGCTGAGAATGAACAAATCTTAGATGATGGGCTCCGGATAATCAAACTGAACAGAAACTTGAATTGCTCCGGATAGGTGAAAAGAATTCTGACAATCGAAAACAATTATGAGAGGATGGGCTCGAACTAGAACCATGAATCTCTAAGAGAATGGATAAGATAAGGAGGTAAAACTCTTCTTCGGTCTTCAAGATCTGAGAATGACGATGAGAAACACCACCAAAAATTATTTAGACACTCTGGAAGAATCAAAAGCGAAGAGGTTGAGCCAACGATGAAAATAATTTGGAAGATCTTGGAGAAAGACATTTGACTGATGATAATTCATTCTTACGTCAAACTTCGAAATGAAATTTGAGGATAGCTCCGGGAAAAATAAGAAGAGTCAGGTAAGATCCTGGGAAAAGACTTGTGGGTTAGGGCCCACTCAAAAGAAACACCGTAGAACAATTACTTTAGAAGGAGAATGCACCGGTTGAATTAAATGGCTTGAATGAGATAACATCCTCAAAATAACTTGAACGGATTGAAAATGGAAACGAATCTTCTGAGATATCTTCGGCACTCCGGAACAAAAGAATAGCGTGAAGTGGATGACAAAGGATGGAATCCACATTTGACTTTGAAGCAACTTGAATACCGCAACTCAAAGCCAAACAAAGGATTGGCTTGTAGAATAAACCGGAACAAACATATGATAGAGATTTCGTCCGAAGTTTTTGTGGTGGGGCCTACACGGGCTCGATCGTACAACACCATCATGTACAAGGCAGTGCACATGACATACGAAGCATCCCCGAGTCAGCATAGCCAAGGATTCTTTAAGACACAACGAGATCACCGTAAAACCAACCATGGATAGGCGGACCACTAGACGTCGAACCCCAATTTCATATCATACATCTGTCGGAAAGATATCCTAAGAGCTACTTGAATTCCCACTTATAAACTCCCGAAACTTTCCGATTATGCAATCAGGTGTTGGGGATACAGGGGAAGCATAATATCTCACCCAAACTAACAAATCCTACATCCAGCTATATCCATCCTTCAACACATAACCAAGAAACTTTCGGAAATCATTTACCTCAACCTTCGAAAAGCATCCGTTATACGAGTTATGGCAATACTCCCAAACTCCCGCCCCAGTACTGGGTGGCGTCGAGGTTATCTCACCAAAAAATACATAAAAGAGATTTTCGATGTCGGCGAAACTCAGGTATTCCATAACTGCAACGATAAAATTATGAAGACAACACCTCGGAGCTCAACTCCCCGGGACACTGCCACAACCCCTAAATGTCAGGCGGCACCAAGAACAATGTTCTCGTCACAAAACCATCGGAACGATTCCAAGATACCCGCGTTATCCTAAATTTTTTTAGTGAAATTTGAGAAGAGAAGAGTCAAAACTCTACATCAGGATGCCTCACCAGAGCTACGAAGGGACTGAGGAGTAAAAAGAATCCTACTCTCCGATATATATATATATATATATATATATATATATATATATATATAATCCTATAAGACTCAAAACATTTTTCTAGACTCAACAACGCCAACGATTCGATCAAGCAGGGGGTTCCTAAAGTCGGGGAAGGCTCTGATTACCAACTTGTAACGCCCTCGATGCGGCTATATCTCCCACGTGCCGAAGCACGACTTAGAGGCATAACCGCATTGAAAGCAATGTCACAAGTGAGGTAATCTTCACACAACCCATGTAATACATAAGGGAAAAAGATACATAGTTGGTTTACAATCGCCACTTCACACAATTACATGGATAAAGCATTACATCAATCAGATACAATCAAGGTCCGACTACGGAACCAAAATAAAAGAAGACTACCCCAAATGCTACACAGATCCCCGATCATCCCAACTGGGCTCCACTACCGATCAGCTGAAATGAAACAACACTACAAACGAGGTCTTCATCGAGCTCCTCCTTGAGGTCGGTTGCATCACCTGCACAGTTTCATCTGCACCTGCAAACTGGTTTTGGAAGTATCTGTGAGTCACGGGGACTCAGCAATCTCACACCCTCGCGATCAAGACTATTTAAGCTTATAGGAGGGGTAAAAGTATGAGGTGGAGCTGCAGCAAGCGACTAGCATATATGGTGGCTAACATACGCAAATGAGAGCGAGAAGAGAAGGCAAAGCACGGTCGAGAAACTATGATCAAGAAGTGATTCAAGACTACTTACGTCAAGCATAACTCCAACACCGTGTTCACTTACCGGACTCCGCCGAGAAGAGACCATCACGGCTACACATGCGGTGATGCATTTTAATTAAGTTATGTGTCAAGTTCTCTACAACCGGACATTAACAAATTCCCATCTGCCCATAACCGCGGGCACGGCTTTCGAAAGTTCAAATCCCTGCAGGGGTGTCCCAACTTAGCCCATCACAAGCTCTCACGGTCAATGAAGGATATTCCTTCTCCCAGGAAGACCCGATCAGGATCGGAATCCCGGTTACAAAACATTTCGACAATGGTAAAACAAGACCAGCAAAGCCACCCAGATGTGCCGACAAATCCTGATAGGAGCTGCACATATCTCGTTCTCATGGGCACACCGGATGAGCAAGACGTCGGGTACGCCAGCCTAGAGTTGCCCCTGGTAGCTCCGGACATCGCTCAGTTTGGACCAACACTTAGAGAAGCACTGGCCCGGGGGGGGGGGTTAAAATAAAGATGACCCTTGGTGTCGTGGAATTTTCACGGCATATGTCCTCATGAAAGGACTTAGTCGTGGAGCCATCGCTACGGGTTAGCTTGAAGGGGTTAAACCGGACAAGGGGACACGAGAGTTTTTATACTAGTTCGGCCCCTTCGATGAAGGTAAAAGCCTACGTCTAGTTGTGATTGGTATTGCTGGGGGTTCGAAGGCCAGGGAGCGAATCCGCTTTGTCTGGCTTCGAGTTGTTGTTCTCTGTCCCTGAACTGCCGCCGGGTCACCCCTTTATATACTCAGGAGGACCCCGGCCGGTCTACAGACTCCCGAGGCTGGCTCATACAAGTGTCCGCCTCGGTCTCTTCTTTCTTATCTTAAAATGCAAGTTTATACAATCATGGCGGTTTACTATCATGGGCCCTAAACCGCCTGCGGGCTCTGGGCCTCTAAGCTTCATCCGTAAAGCGCCATCTTCTGGGTTTCCTTGGGCTTCAGTATAACTGAAGGTGAACCGGCCCCTCCTGGGCGGTTTACCCTTAGTGGTTATATCCTCAACATTAGGCCCCAGATTGATTTGAACCTGTTCATGTTAGTCTTCAATCCTTGAATTTCTGGCAATTCTCGTAAACCGCCATATTGTCTTCTCCCTGTGAACTTTGATGAATCGCCATGACGTCATCTTCTGTTACTGTACTAAATCATTGTGACATCATTCCTGTATAAAAAAGTTTTATAAAGATTCTCTTTTCTTTAATTAATTCCCGAAGATCGAGGCGACAGCTGCATCCTCTTTTGCCGCTTCTGATTCCTCGATTTTTGCGCCTGCTATTTTATCCCACTTCCTTATAAATAAGAATGGGGCGCCTTCCATTTTCCCCCTTTCCAAACCGCATCGTCTTCCTCCTCGCGACCCGAAGACCTCAAGTATCGCCGCCGCCGCCGTCGTTGATCTTCCAGTCCGCACCGACTCAGGCCGCTGCATCGACCTGACTCCGACCAGAAATCGACGGCGAACTTCCGCAACTCGTCCACATCCGTGAGTTCTTCTCCTTCCCCTTCTTAGATCTGCATTGGAACTTTGTTGAGTTCGTCGGCAATCATCACCGCCCGATGCAAACCCTTGTTAGTTTTCACCTCCAATGCCCTGTTTAGATCGTAAAAACAACGTAGAGCTGCTGCGGTAATTGCTTGTGCTTATCTTGCATAAAAATAGATCTCATTTCCATTGTTTGGAAGCCCTCTTCGAGTGTATGAACTTCTCTGCACTGTTTTAGGTCTAAATTTTTTTCTTTCCAGAGCGATCGTTTGATCCAAAATAATAATTGCAACTTGTGAAACCTGTTTGTTCCACACTTAACAAATTTTCAGTTCGGGGTTCTGCCTCCAAAGGGCGGTTTATCCTTTAGTGTTGATAATCCGTCGTATGTCATTAGCCCTCTCTTAAACCGCCATCTAGACTTTGAACAGCCATGCCCGGTTTACTTCATACGTATACCTTGAATTGCCGGTTTAATATTTGACAAACACATACGAACCGCCAATCGTAAACCGTCCATTTTCCTTTTACAGACTTTGTAGGATGACAAGGAAATTTGCTGCTTGCAACTGGGTTCCATCTTGGATCACAGAAACGCAAATCAATGAATATGTCACCACCGGCGCTTTAGCTTCAAAAAATATCCTCCATTGGCGAGTTCCTGGCCCTGAGTGCCCCCCTGAACCTCAAGATGGAGAAGTGATTGTATTCTTGCAACATTTAGCTCGAGGTTTCAGTCCTCGCGGATCAAAGTTTTTTCGGGACGTTCTTGCCAGGCTCCAACTTCATCCTCAAGATATTGGACCAAATTCTGTGTCCAACATATGCAATTTCCAAGTATTCTGCAAGGTTTATCTGCAAGAAGAACCAACTGTCGACCTCTTTCTAGATCTCTTTCACTTAAACCGCCGGACGGAATTTTATGATGGACCTAATACTGAACTTGGCGGTGTGTCAATCCAAAAGAGGAAAGAGGTTGATTTTCCTCACGCCAAACTTCACAGCCATCCAAAAGACTGGAACCAAACCTGATTCTACTGTTAGAATACTGCCCCTGCTGAAGAGAATCCCTTGCCGGGCTACCGTCCGCACCGGCTCAGCAATAATCACCCTTTACCTCAGAGATTGCCTGCCAAAGATCGACAAGCCTATGCACCTCAACTCGCCAAACTCCGGGCTCTCCTTGCCAACGGTTTAACTGGTGTTGATCTCGTCCGTTGCTAGATTTCATGGTGCATTCTTCCTTTAAGCCGCTGGCCTGGATTGATGTTTGAATATACCGGCAACACCAATGATCCACAACGATTTAATGAAATAGAACTGACTGATGATGAAGTCAGTGAAAGTGTAAAGAAATTACTTGACGAACCACTCACCATATGTACTCAAATTGGTCTGCGTCCTTTTTACGCCTCCAACAAACCGCTAGCGGTAAAGATTTTAACCTTGTACTTTTCCTGGTCCTTCTCCGCTTTGACACTGCTATAATAATCCTTTTGTGCAATCCCATAAACCAGTAGCTCCTTTTGGAAAAGGAAATCTCAAGACAAAGTAGCTAAGGCTCCTCGTGGTAAGACAAAGGTTATCAAGAAGCTGCCAAAAAGAAAACTCCTGAGTCTTCGGAACCGCCAGAAGATGTTGATGACTCGGCTGAAGAGGTAAAGTTTGACTCCCTTGACTTCTATCCATATATTTTACTAATAATGATTACTCCCAGGATGATGCAGAGGCCAACCACGCAGATCATGTTGAGGTAACTTGTCTTTCTTCTGACTCAGAACTTGTGCCGGTTCAACGATTTCGCCATGCAGTTCGGAAAGTGAAATGCTCTCACCCTGTTGCTCATTTGGATCAAAAACTTTCTTTGAAGACACAGCAAACCGAAGGGCGTCGCACAACCCGGCACAGTGGTCAATAGGTCACTTCTTCCGGTTTACCTCATACCCCAAACCAGAAACGTCGTCCAGAGGTTGCTTGTTCTCCTGAAAAACGTTATCTTTTGAAAGGTTTCTTCCGATGCCCTCTCAATTTATCTGATTCAAATTATCAGGCATCTTCTAATTCGTCTGGCGGTTCATCAACCACTCAGCTGCCTCCACTGAAAACCGTCCCTGGGTAAGTGTGTAGTCTTCCCTTCTCTTTCATAACTCAGTTGACCATGCTAATCTTTGTTTTAATATTAGTGCTCAGGCTCGTTTGAGTAATAAGGCCAAGACCAGTGCCCCTACCGGTGAAGTTGAACCGAAGAAAGCTCCTGAGGATCTTGATAAAAATCTTGATAATCTCATGGATGATTTTGTCCCGCCAGAGCCAACTATCAATGCTAATCCGCCGGAAGCTGATCCGGCCATACATGAGAATACCTCAAGTCCACATGCTATGCCGGCAAGTCCGGTTGCTGATCCACTAAAGTCAAGTGCTAATCCGCCAAGCCCAGCCAAAGACGATGACGTTATTATTACTGGCACTGATTATACCGCTCCGGGCGATCCAGTTGTCTGTGCAAAACATACCGCCAAGGATGAATTTATTTCAATGGGCAAGAAGAAGACGGAAACTGACATGCCAAAATATGCTAATCTTTCTGCCCAGGATCTTCATTCTGGATTCTTGAACCGGCTTTATACAAGCCGAGACAATGAGGCTGACTTGATAAATCTGATGAAGGAACGTTATGAGGTAAACCTTTTCCTCCTTATCTTTGTATTTTATCTGCCTTGTATCCTGTAGCCCCCAAGGGTCGGTTTAGCTTGTAAAAACAAACCGGGACTTTGAATTTCCAAACTGCACATTGTTGACTGTTAAGTAGTTTGAACAGATACACATTAGCCCCCAAGTACCAGGATTGAAACTTGTATGAATCCTTGGGACTTTGAATAAGTAGTAAGAAAGAAGCAATCCGCATTAGCCCCCAAGTGCCAGGATTGAAACTTGTATGAATCCTTGGGACTTTGAATAAGTAGTAAGAAAGAAGCAATCCACATTAGCCCCCAGTGCCAGGATTGAAACTTGTATGAATCCTTGGGACTTTGAATAAGTAGTAAGAAAGAAGCAATCCGCATTAGCCCCCAAGTGCCAAGTGTAGAACCAGTTGTATGCTTGGGACTTTTGATAAAATATTGATGTGCTCCTCTGATGTTGACAGGCTGACATAAACCATCAACGGACGCAGATTGCTGATCTTCAAGAGAGTATCAAATCTCATCAAGAAGAATCTCCCAAAGCCAAAGATGAACTTCGAGCCGCTTTAACTTCCATAGAACGATTGAAGGAAGAATTCAAGACGGAATGTGCCAATTGGGACACTAAGAAGGGCACATTGCTGAAACGGACTGAAGATGCCGAATCTGCTCTTAAACCGGTGGTAGAAGAACTTTCTGGGTTGAAACGTCAAGTGAACGCCATGACCTCCGCTGTATTTGGTAAGTACTCCTGGCAAGGTATTTGAAACATCCATCTTGTAAGGTGCCGGTTGAAATATGAAATTCTTAAACCGTTGCAGGCAGCCGCATTACTCATCTGGGCTCAGATGTACGGATGAAGCTGAAAGCAACATATACTCTTCTTGAACAACTATACACCGGTGCTCAACAGGTTATCTACGCAGCATCCTACGACAATCCGGCCCCAACACTGATCAAGGACACTCTGGCAAGGTTATCCATGGTACCAGCACAGCTAGAAGAGGTGAAGCAATCTGCTGCCAGGGCCGGCGCTTTGTTGGCACTTACCCAAGCCAAAGCGTGGATAGCTGACTTGGATCCGGTTGACCTTGCCAAAGGCTTTCCAAGCACACAAGAAAACGGGGCAGATTTTGATGATGCATCCCTTAAAAGAGTGACAAGGGAAATGCGTCCTCTGGCGAGTCAGCTGGCAGAAGATGCTAATTTGACGGTTCACCGGTCTTATTATGATGCCAACAACAAACGGATTAACCCTGTCATTCCGGAGGCGCAAAATCTTATTCCAGGAAACCGTAAGCACACTTATGCCCCTGACATTGATCCGTCAGAACTTATCAGTGAAGAAGCTATCTTTCAGGCCTTAGCCCGGATTGACTGGACCACTACAAACTTCCAACCGCTAGGTGAGGAGGAGGAAGCTGAGCCGACGCCAGATGACCCATCAACATCGCATCAACATGGTAATGCAACTTGATCCAGCCATCACAGTGATGCTCGATAAACCTTGTTCTGCTGGAAACACCATATTTTGGGCCTTCAAGCGCCTTGTAATAGGCTAGTAAAAATACTTTGATCCGTTGCCATCGTGCACTGGGATACACTTTGCGTTGATTTGTCATGAGAATTTCAGTACTGGCTTATGTATTTTTACAATATTATGCAATCCCTGTGTCTGCATAAGGAAAATCTGTCCAGGCGGTTTACCACCGGACGGGTCAAAATATCCAACTTGGTAAGCAACTATGGTTGCAGCAATAATAAATCATACCTGTGATATAAAACATTGCTGTCGGTTTACCAATTGTGATTTGAAGAAGGGTGAAAACCCAACCTCCACCATACCATGTTGGTATATATATGATATAGAACCGGGTTGTGATGAACGCCGGCCTATTGCTGGAGACAAAGCGTCAAAGCCAGACCGGTTTTGAAGGATGCCAGATTACCTTTAATTGTATACTTGAACAGAAGATCCGTAAGCCATGCCAGGTTAAAAAACTCCGGTTTAACATAGACCTCACGAAAAACAAAAACTTGGCAAAAAAGCAAACAAAAAACTGTAGTCGAGGCTTTTCGAGGGCTGCCAGGCCCAAATCGAGGCTTTTCATGGGCTGCCAGGCCACTGAGTTAAACCATTTTGGCAAAGCCTTTTAAGATGGCCCTCCAACTAACCAATCGTCGTTTTAACTTTGACAAGTTCAGGGTCTCAATGAGAGTAACTGTCAAACGTTCGAAGGGTCGTGCCAGGATTACCTGGATAGGAGTGGCTTACTTGATGAAGGCAGGTTAACCCGGGGTTTTAGGTGAATAGACCAGGCTTCCAAGCCGTGGGTCGATACCTAGCTACAAGGGTCCTTTCAAACTCTTTGGTATTTGACGCAAAGAGCCCCCAAGTAACTTTGTGAGCTGTGCTCAATGGGTGCCTATGTTTGAGTTGTGCACAGCAACAAGACTCTCTTTGGCCCCTTGGGTGTGAAGCTCCCAAGCTTTGTTGTGGCGTGATAGCCGCATCAAGAGGGTAGTAACGCTATGTTCTCTTTGGTGAATACACCTATGTTTGAACAGGAAGCCCCCAAGGCGTGATAGCCGCATCAAGAGGGTAGTAACGCTATGTTCTCTTTGGTGAATACACCTATGTTTGAACAGGAAGCCCCCAAGTTAACAGATATTTGAAGGAAAAACGGTGGAGGCCCTGCTTGATAGCAAGGATGCCGGTTTATTATATTGATCATAATATATACATTGTTGAAATATGTACATATGAAAAGCCTGTGGCTTTAAGTGTAATAAGGCCGTAGGAGAGCTATGTTCCATGGCCGCCGGGTCTCCTCCTCAGAGCTAAGCGAGTCTTCTCGAACGTCAATGTGGTAGTATGATCCGCTGTGTAGACTTTTGCTGACCACAAAAGGCCCTTCCCAAGGTGGGGATAACTTGTGCATATCAGTCTGGTCTTGAATGAGCCGAAGCACCAAATTGCCTTCTTGAAAGGTTCTTGTCTTAACCCGGCGGCTGTGATAACGCCGCAAGTCTTGTTGATAAATTGCCGACCGAGCCAAAGCCATGTCTCGCTTCTCATCTAACAGGTCCAGCGCCTCTTGGCGTGCTTGCTCGTTGTCCGCTTCAACATAATTCGCGACCCGGGGCGAGTCGTGACGAATATAACTTGGGAGGACAGCCTCAGCCCCATAGACCAGGAAAAATGGTGTATATCCCGTAGATCGGGTTGGGGTGGTATTTATGCTCCATAACACAGATGGTAATTCTTCCACCCAACAACCCGGCGTCTGCTTCAAAGGGACCATGAGGCGAGGCTTGATACCCTTCAGGATTTCTTGATTCTCCCTCTTAGCTTGACCATTAGACTGGGGGTGAGCCACGGACGCTACGTCAAGCCGGATGTGCTCTCGTTGGCAGAACTCCTCCATCTCACCTTTAGAAAGGTTCGTACCATTATCTGTGATGATGCTATGTGGAAAGCCGAAACGGAAAATAATCTTTTTGAGAAATTGAACCGCCGTGGCTGCATCACATTTACTGACGGGCTCCGCTTCAACCCATTTGGTGAACTTGTCAACCGCCACCAACAGGTGGGTCTTCTTGTCCTTAGAACGCTTAAAGGGTCCAACCATATCAAACCCCCAAGTAACAAACGGCCAAGTGATGGGGATCATACGTAACTCTTGAGCAGGAACATGAGCTCGATGTGAAAATTTCTGACAAGCGTCACACCGCTTTACCAAGTCTTCCACATCAGAATGAGCTGTCAACCAGTAGAACCTGTGTCGGAAAGCCTTAGCAACCAAGGACTTTGAGCCGGCATGGTGACCGCAATACCCTTCATGGATTTCCCATAGAATCTCTTGTCCTTCTTCAGGAGAAACACAATGTTGGAATACGCCTGAAACGCTAGAACGGTGCAACTCACCATTGTGAACAACCATAGACTTGGACCGCCGGACTATCTGCCTAGCGAAAAGTTCGTCTTCTGGTAACTCGCCAGGTTCAGATACGCCAAATATGGAACCGTCCAATCCGGAGTGGCATGCAAAACAGCTACCAACCGGGCCTCCGGATCAGGAACAGCTAAATCCTCCTCTGTAGGCAACTTTACAGATGGGTTATGCAAGATATCTAGAAAGGTATTAGGTGGTACCGGCTTACGCTAAGATCCCAGCCGGCTTAGAGCATCTGCTGCTTCATTCTTGCGCCGGTCGATGTGCTCCACCTGATAACCCTTAAAGTGACCTGCCACAATATCCACCTCGCGCCTATAAGCCGCCATGAGTGGGTCCTTAGAATCCCAAGTACCAGAAACTTGCTGAGCCACCAGATCGGAATCTCCAAAGCATCAGACCCGGCTTAAGTTCATTTCCTTAGCTACACGAAGACCGTGGAGCAAGGCCTCGTACTCCGCTGCATTGTTAGTACAAGGAAACATTAAGCGGAGAACATAACAAATCTTATCTCCTCGAGGGGAAGTGAGGACAACTCCAGCCCCCGAGCCTTCCAGCTGCCTGGATCCATCAAAGTGAATGGTCCAGTATGTATTATCCGGTTTGTCTTCTGGTGCCTGTAACTCGGTCCAATCATTGATGAAGTCCACAAGCGCCTGAGATTTGATGGCTGTTCGGGGCGTATATTTCAAACCGTGGGGACCAAGCTCGATCGCCCACTTCGCAACCCGGCCAGTTGCCTCTCTATTCTGGATTATATCGCCCAAGGGAGCAGAACTGACCACTGTGATAGGATGACCTTGAAAATATTGCTTGAGTTTCCTACTTGCCATAAAAACTCCATACACTAGCTTCTGCCAATGCGGATATCTTTGCTTTGATTCGATCAGTACTTCACTGATATAATAAACTGGTCGTTGAACCGGATATTCTTTTCCGGCCTCCTTACGCTCAACCACAATCGCCACACTGACCGCTCGGGCATTGGCAGCCACGTATGTCGGAGTAAGTGACCACGGGTAGCCTAGCCGGCTCCCCTGGCCTTTCTGAAAAAATTACGAGCCGATCCGGCTCTCAAGAATCCAAGACATGGGGACGCCTTCCCCTGGCCGGCTGTCTCCCAGGCCGGCTATTGGAAGGCGGCCCGACTTCAGCCCTCATGAAGAAATCTGCGGGAGGGCCGGCTCCGAGGAGCCGGCTGCGAGAAGGCCGACTCCAAGGAGCCGGCTCCCATAAAGCGGTCAAGACCGTACCCCCGAAGTCTGCATCCACATAACGGCGATGTGACAAGGCGTGGCTACAGTGAAGCCTGCCACCCCCGAATCCTGGAGCGCGCCTGGCACAGTGCGCCATACAGGCGGCCATGACCCGTCCGGCGCGGCACTGTTGCCACACTGACCCTGATGTCATCCACGACGGGCTACAAGTACGGCCCACGGGCGGTGGGCCCCTTCGGGCAGAGAGACACCTGAAGGCGGCCTGGCCTCCACCAGTCAGCCCGAGACGGAGCCGGCTCTCTCCAGCCGGCTTGCCACCCCCAAGAAGGAGACGCCCCATTAAGGAGACAAGACGCGGTGAGGCTACAGTGGTCACCCACCGGATGGCAGCACTGTAGCCATGCTTACCTCGGCGAAGCCCTCGTCACCAAGATTGAGCAACAGTAACCAGCCACCGACAAGGCCCTGGACAGTGGGGCCTGCCTGTCGACCAGGGAGCCGGCAGCCGGCGGGACCCACCAGCCGGCGGGCCCTAGTAGCTGGCGCAGAAGCCGGAGAGCGAAGACACAGATGGCTGGGCCCCACGCCCAGCCGGATTACCATTGTACCCCCGGGGGGTAGGCCTATATAAACCCCCTGGGACACCCATGCAAAGGGTTGATCCCTGCTAGTTTTAGACACCATGTAGGGAGGAGAAGAGAGCAAGCAGAGCCCTTCTTCCTCCTCTCGCCAAACATCTCAAGGAGCATCGTGTAGCTACTTGTTCATCTAGTGATCATGCGGAGACCCCGCAGAGCAGCAATAGGGGTGTTATCTCCACGGAGAGCCCCGAAGCTGGGTAAGATTCGCCGGTGTGCATGTCTTCGCCTCATCCCATTTGCAGGCACCAGTGATGTTTTACTGGCTCCCACAATGATAAGCCACCCGCTGGCATATGTCGCCACCTACCACCCGACATTTGGCGCCCACTATGGGGCCAGGTGCACCGTCGTCCGGAAACCTGTTCTGGACGGGAACCCTCTTCCTCCCCCGCGAGCGTAGCCAGCCTAGCACTCCCGATGGATCTTGCCACGACGCGCTGCAAGGCGTCACCAAAGCATGCACAGCAAGCGGCCTCGCTGATCTCCTCGACAAGACCCTCATCTCCGACGAGCTTGCCTCCGACGCGGGCACCGACCACCTCGTCAACCTCCTCGGCTGGCTCCATGTCTCCGGCGAGCCTACTGTGGACTTGGAGTCGGTTGGCTCCACCGATCCGATGCCTGTGGACTCCGACACGGCCTCGTTCGACACCTTCCCCACCAACGTCACGATCTACAAAGACCCGCTTCCCCGAGCCGGTGGCTGCGACGCTGTCACCACCGAGGTGATGGTCATCGGCCACGACGGCGCTGCTGACGAGAGCGCCCACGACACCTCGCACGCGATGGTCCACGACTTGTCCATCCCTCTCCCGGCCAACGCTGACGCTGAAGCACTGGAGGCTCGCCGCCTCGCCCTCCTCGCGGAAGGCCGGAAATTGGTTTCCATGAGACGCCTCGCTGAGGCCCACCAACGCGAGGCCGACCGCGCCGCCTTTGGCACGCCGCCCCAGGCGGGCCCAGCCGGGTCGGTGTTGTCAGACAGCGCGGCGCTGTCATTGCCAACATGTTAGGAGTCGACCGCCCAGTCTACGCCACCCCACTCCAGAACCTGCACGCTGCCCAGGCGGCCGTAGACGAGCTAGACGGACTGGGGGCCGAAGAACTCCCCCACATGACCCGACGCATCCAGCAGCTGATCGATGCAGCCGCGTAGCGGCACGAAGCTGACGCCCGCGCGAAAAGCCCTCCCCCGCGCCGAGATCACGGCACGACGTCCCGGACGCCGACTGCGGGTAGAGATCGCGCGCGGCGCAAGAAAGAGTCGGCTGCCAGCCGAAGCCAAACCCGGGTCTCCATCGAGCGAGACGCAGAAGGCCACCCTCGGGCTGTGGAGTGGCAGGGCAACCCGCCTCCGCCTCGGCCCCGTGGAGAGAGATATCCCACCCCTCCGCCGGTGGCGCATCCGACTCTCAGCGGCCGACTAGGTCGCCGCGAAGGAGTCGGCGAAAACGATGCCCGCCATCGGATCGACCGCCTGGCGCGATCCCTGGCGCTGGAAGAAGAAGACGATGTCGGTCCGCCTTGCTTCGCCCCCCGCATCCGCGACGAGCCCTTCCCCAAAGGGTTCTCGCTCCCAAGAGACACGCCCAAGTACAATGGCTCTGTGAAGCCGGAAGATTGGCTGATCGACTACTCCACAGCGGTTAGCATAGCCAACGGCAACCGGCGCATTGCCGTGAAGTACGTGCCCCTCCTCATGCTGCAAGGCACGGCTTGGACCTGGCTCAACAGCCTCAAACCATGCAGCATCAACAACTGGCTAGACTTCACAGAAGCCTTCGTCTGCAACTTCACCAGCACCTACAAGCGGGCTCCCAAGCCCAGACAACTCTCCTTGTGCGTACAAGGCCCCGCCGAGTCAACTCGCGACTACCTCACGCGTTGGGCCGAGCTCCACAACTCTTGCGAAGGGGTGCACGAGGTGCAAGCTATAGAATACTTCACAGCCGGGTGCCGAGAAGGCACCCTCCTCAAGCACAAGCTTCTCTGCGACGAGCCGACTACCCTCGACGAGCTTCTGGACATAGCGGACAAGTACGCCATCGCCGACCCCTCAATGAAGACCAAGCTCTGGGTAGACGCGTCCGGAAAAATACTCAACCCGGCGCCCAAGACGCCGGCTGGGGATTCCGGCCGACGCCCACACTCGAACGACCACAAGCGCAAGGGCCCCGTGCTGCCTCCCGCCAGTCGGCAGGTGGCCACAGTTGAAGACGTGCCGCCCAAAGGGCGGCCCGCGGCCAAGAAACCCAAGGGCGGCAGGCCGGCTTGGCAGCCGGCCTTCTCCTACGAGCAAACTCTCGACGCCCCGTGCAAGTTCCACAGTGGCGCGAAGCCGTCCAACCACACAACCCGGAAGTGCCATTGGCTCACCCAAATCTCCAAAGGCGAAGGGCTCGCGCCGCCTCCGCCTGCCGGCCCGCCACCTCCGGTTCCGCCGGCGCTGGCCGCTCGGCCCGCAGTCGGAGCTGTGCATGATGAGTTCCCCGACGAGCATGCCGCCTATATCGTATTTACAAGCCAGCCCGAAGACCGGCGCAGGAAACACCGAGAGAACCAGGAAGTCAGCATGGTTGCTGCCAACCCCGCCGAGCACATGCACTGGTTAGAAAAACCTATCAGCTAGAGCCGGGCCGATCACCCAGAGGTGATGCCATCTCCCGGCTCTTATGCGTTGGTTCTGGATGCCACCCTTGCAATGGACAGACGCGCTGCCCGCTTCTCCCGTGTGTTGATAGACGGCGGGAGCAGCATCAACATCTTGTACTGCGACACCCTGGAGAAGCTGAACGTCAAGACAAAGCAACTCATGCCTACTCGAACAGTGTTCCATGGCATCGTACCCGGCCTGTCCTGCGCCCCCATTGGCAAGATCAAGATTGATGTACTTTTTGGGGACAAGGAGCATTTCCGCCAGGAAGCGATCTGGTTTGAAGTGTTGGACCTGGAGAGCCCTTACCATGCATTGCTTGGCCGACCTGCCTTGGCCAAATTCATGGCAGTTCCCCACTATGCATACCTCAAGATGAAGATACCAAGCACCAAAGGTGTCATCACCGTAGCCGGCGATTACAAGAAGTCCTCTGAGTGCGCAGCAGCCAGCAGCCGGCTGGCTGAGTCCCTTGTGATTGCCGAAGAAAAGAAGATGTTGGATCGTGTCGTGGCCATAGCCGGCAAGCAGTCGGCCTTGTCCCCCGATCCCAAGGAGCATGATGCTCAAGGATCTTTCCAGTCGTCCAAGGAGATGAAGAAGATACCTCTTGACCCCGAGCACCCAGAGAGGTTTGCCGTCATCGGGGCAAACCTAAACAGCAAATAGGAAGGCGAGCTCGCCGATTTCCTCCGTGAGAATCGAGAATCTTTGCATGGTCCCCCAAGGACATGCCAGGCATCCCAAAGGAATTCACCGAGCACAAACTACATGTCCGAGAAGACGCAAAGCCAGTCAAACAACCCCTTCGCCGACTGTCGGAGGAGAAACGCAGGATTGTGGGAGAGGAGATAGCCCGGCTTCTGGCAGCCGGCTTCATTATGGAAGTTTTCTTTCCAGAGTGGCTCGCCAACCCGGTCCTCGTGCTAAACAAGAACAACAAGTGGCGCATGTGTATAGACTACACGAGCCTCAACAAGGCCTGCCCCAAAGATCCCTTTGCCATGCCGAGGATTGACCAAGTGATAGACTCCACGGCCGAATGCGAGCTGTTGAGTTTCTTGGATGCTTACTCAGGGTATCACCAGATAAAGTTGGATCCGGCAGACCGCCTGAAGACCGCCTTCATCACGCCATTCGGAGCCTTCTGCTACCTGACTATGACATTCGGCTTGAGAAATGCCGGTGCCACTTTTCAGCGTTGCATGCAGAAGTGCCTCCTCAAGCAACTCAGCAGGAATGCCCACGTCTACATAGACGACATTGTGGTGAAGACGGAGAAACACGGCACCTTGCTGGAAGATCTCAAGGAAACATTTGAGAACCTACGCCGGTTCCAAATCAAGCTTAACCCCGAGAAATGCGTGTTCGGAGTACCAGCTGGCCAACTCCTAGGCTTCCTGGTCTCCGAACGCGGCATCGAATGCAACCCAGTAAAGATCAAGGCCATTGAGAGAATGGCGATTCCCACCAAACTTTGAGACGTCCAGAAGTTTACCGGATGCTTGGCCTCCCTAAACCACTTCATCAGCCGGCTCAGAGAGAAAGCTCTCCCCCTCTACTGCCTCATGAAGAAGACCACTCACTTTGAGTGGAATGACCAAGCTGACCAAGCTTTCCACGAGCTGAAGAAGATGCTGGCCACACCACCAGTCCTAGCGGCGCCGACTGAGAAAGAGCCCATGCTCCTCTACATTACCGCAACCAGCCGGGTGGTCAGCACCGTCATTGTAGTCCAACACCCAGAAGAAGGCCGAGCCCAGCCGGTCCAGAGGCCGGTGTATTATTTGAGCAAGGTGCTGTCTACCTCGAAGCAGAACTACCCGCACTACCAGAAGATGTGTTATGGCGTGTACTTCTCCGCCAAGAAGCTGAAGCCCTACTTCCAAGAGCATCCCATCACGGTCGTATGCACCGCCCCGCTGGCCGAGATCATAGGCAGCCGGGATGCATCCGGCCGGGTGGCGAAATGGGCCATCGAGTTGGCCCCTTAAACAATCTTCTACCAGCCTCACACTGCCATCAAGTCCCAAGCACTGGCCGACTTCCTCGTCGACTGGGTCGAGACCCAGTACCTACCGCCGGCTCCCGACTCCACTCATTGGCGCATGCACTTCGATGGGTCCAAGATGCGCACCGGCTTGGGAGCCGGCATCATCCTCACCTCTCCCAAAGGCGACAAGCTTCGATACACGCTGCAAATTCACTTTGCCGCCTCCAACAACGTGGCCGAGTACGAGGCGCTCATACACGGGCTCCGGCTTGCCAAAGAACTCGGCATTCGCCGGATCCTATGTTATGGCGACTCGGACTTGGTGGTCCAGCAATCATCCGGTGACTGGGATGCCAAGGATGCAAATATGGCAAGCTACCGCTTCCTCATTCAGCAGATCAGCGGGTATTTTTAAGGATGCGAATTCCTCCACGTACCGCGAGCCGACAACGAGCCAGCTGATGCTCTGGCTCGAATAGGCTCCACCCGACAAGCAATACCAACCGGCGTCTCTCTACAACGCCTCCTCAAGCCGTCTATCAAGCCGTCTCCAGAGTCCGATTCCATCTTCGTGCCGCCTGACCCCGACGCGGCCGGGTCTGGCTCGAAGAACCAAGCAGGTGGCCCGGGGACTTCGATAGTCGGCCAGGGGGTATCAGCACGCGGCTCGGGGACTTCCGTAGTTACGCCTGACCCGAGGACTGCCTCACCCGGCTCGGGGACTGCGGTAGTCGGCCCGGAGGCTACACAAACACAACAGGCGGCGGCCGACTCCAGCATTTCACTGCCCAGCCCACCCGCCCTGGTCACAGTAGCCGTTTTCGCAATAGAAGAAGTCGCAGCTCCGTCATGGGCTCAATCCATCCTCAACTTCCTAATAAACCAAGATCTGCCGGCTGACGAAGTAGAGGCAAGACAAGTCCAATGCCGAGCCGGAGCATACACAATCGTCAACAGAGAGCTCGTCAAGCGCAGTGTCACTGGAGTCCTCCAGCGATGCGTCGAGCAAGAGAAGGGCATTGCAATCCTCAGAGACATCCACCAAGGAGAATGCGGCCACCATGCGGCCTCAAGATCACTCGTCGCCAAAGCCTTCCGCCATGGTTTCTTTTGGCTGACTGCTTTGGATGACGCCAAGGAGTTAGTTAAACATTGCAAAGGGTGCCAACTCTTCAGCTCCAAGCAACACATGCCGGCTTCAGCACTCAAGACCATTCCCCTCACTTGGCCCTTCGCCGTTTGGGGACTGGACATGGTGGCCCCATTCAAGACGGCGCGCGGCGGCATGACACATCTGCTTGTCACCGTGGATAAATTCACCAAATGGATTGAAGCAAAGCCGATCAAGAAGTTGAATGGGCCGACTGCCGTCACATTTATCGCAGATATAACAACTCGGTACGGTGTGCCACACAGCATCATCACCGACAATGGCACAAATTTCGCCAAGGGAGCCTTGGCACGTTTCTGCGCGACACAAGGCATCCGGTTGGATCTAGCACCCGTCGCCCACCCGCAGTCAAACGGCCAGGTCGAGCGAGCCAACGGCCTCATCCTTTCCGGCATCAAGCCCCGACTGATCGTACCACTGGAGCGCTCAGCCGGCTGTTGGCTCGATGAGCTGCCGGCTGTCCTCTGGAGTCTGCGCACTACACCAAACAAGTCAACCGACTTCACCCCTTTCTTCCTCGTGTATGGTGCCGTGGCAGTCATCCCAACTGACATCGAGTTCGACTCGCCTCGAGTAACCATGTACACGGAAGTGGAGGCCAAGAAAGCACGAGAAGATGGCGTCGACCTGCTGGAAGAAAGCCGGCTGTTAGCCCTCAGTCGGTCTGCCATCTATCAGCAGGGCCTGCGCCGCTACCACAGCCGGAAGGTCAAGCCAAGATCCTTCCAAGAGGGCGATCTTGTGCTCCGGCTGATCCAGCGAACAGCCGGCCAGCACAAGCTCTCGGCCCCTTGGGAGGGCCCCTTCGTCATCAGCAGAGCCTTAGGCAACGACTCCTACTACCTGATCGACGCGCAGAAGCCGAAGGCACGAAAGAGAGACGACTCCGGCAAGGAGTCGGAACGACCATGGAACGCCAACCTCCTCAGAAGGTTTTACAGCTGAAATGCAGTATGTATCACGCTAACTTTTGTACTAAGTACGAGACAATAGGGCCCCTGAGGAGAGCTCAGGGACTGCCATCTTTTGTCTATAAATGAAAAGTATCATGCTTATGGCCTTATCATTGCATTCACTTTTTTCCGTCTGGCACCGGGTTCGACTAGTCGGCCCGGGGACCGGCCGCCTGGAGTTATATTAGAAGTCCTACCCGTAGTCAGACAAGTAGTGTGCCGGCTTCGAAGCCTTCTCTTGCCAAAAGTCGCAGTTCGAAGAACTGGCTGTCCGGCTGGCAAGAGTTAAGGGCAGGAACGGGTGCCCACACGAAAAACGGCTAGGGACTAACGGACTAATATAACAAAAGCCGATTTTTCTCCCACCGCCGACCGGCTACCAAAGTAGCCGGCCGGCCGGCTTCCATTCACCTCGCTCCAATCTAAGAAAGCTTGAGTACTTGCCTTCCCAGAAGGGGAAGACGACAAAGGAAACAACCTAAGGATAAAAAGCATACGTGAATGGAAACAAACATACACACGATAATATTTACATAAAAGACCTTCAAAAGGCCAGCATTCAACATAGTTTGGATACACCCCCAGTGGGTGGAACTGCGGAAGCTTAATAAAATTGTTCAGAAGGCAACAAGCAGGAAAAAACAAGGACGGCAGATTAAGCCGACAGAGCGACCGAAGAGCCGGGGAGGTCGGTGGAGACGGCAGTGCCGGCTGGAGGAGCGGCCGGCTGGCGAACCTCGGCATGATCATCGCCTCCTGCAGAGGGCGCGCTTGCGCGTGCCTCGTTGCTGGAGGCATGGTCAGGCTGAGGCTGGCTCGCTGTTCCACCAGCCGGCTCGACGTCTTCGTCTTCCTCTACTTCGTCGTCTTCGCCTTCGTCGCTGGAGGCGATTTCTTCTGCCGAGTCTTCACCCGCCATCGGATCCAGCCCGAACCACTCCTCCGGCTGGGCAACGCCGTCATCATTAACCTCGGGAGCGAAGATGCTGATGTCATACACTCGGCGATTGTCGATGCGCGCTGGGCGATAGCCAGCCGCACCTCCGCTAGCTCCTCGTCGGCCTCCAACCGCCAGGTGCGCAGCTGGTCCAGGTTCAGCCCCGGATACCAAGCTCGGACGAACTCCAGCACCCGCCCAGCTCCAAGCCGGGCCGCCGACGCCTTCCAGGCCTCGAAGCGGCCAACCGCAACCTCCAGCCAGTCGGCAGTCCGACTCGGGGTGCGGGGAATCGCCTCGCTTGGCCAGAGGGCGGCCAACACCTGTGCTCCGGCGCGCTGGAGGTGGCGGAGCATACGATGAGCCGGCTGCAGCCACGCTTGGACCGCCAAGAGTTGCTCTTCGAGCGACCGACTCGCGTCCGACGCGACTTCAGCCCCCGCCTGCCGGCGCGCTTCGCGATGGGCCTCGATGGTTTGGGCGGCGAGGACGGAGTAGCCAGGAAAGTAATCTGCACAGAGAATAAAAAGCAGCTCAAGTCAGAACACAAGTCAGGCGGCAAGGGGCAGGCAAGGAGCGAGGAAGGCGGCTTACCATCGATCAAATCCTCAATACGGCCGAAGCCTTCATTCAGCGCTTGCCTAGTCTCAGCCCAGCCCGCCGCTTCAGTCTCGAACTCGGCCTTCAGGGCGGCTTCGTTATCCTGCGCCTTCTTCAGAGCCGCCTTGTGGCTCTCCTCCTGGTCAGCCAGCTTCTTGGCCAGGCGGTCACGCTCCAGGACCAAGGCGTCGTACTCGGTTTCCTTGGCACGAAGGGCGGCCTGCGCCTCGCTGAGCTGCCCCCTTAAGTCGGCGTTGGCTTCTGCGAGCACGAAAGACAAAAGAAAAACTAGTAAGGTGAAGTTGTCAGGAAAGATCCGACCCGACTGCACAGCAGTCGGCCCGAATCTCGGGGACTACACCCAGTGGGTGCGCTGAGCGCCCCCACAGGAGATGAACGAAACCAAGTACGTACTCTGGCTGCTGATCAGGTCTTTGGTTCTCCAACCCAGCTCATGGGCCTGGGAGTTAAAGGCGGCAGCGCGGAGGTTATGATACTCCTGGAAGATTAGACAGGAGGCGAGAATAAGGTAGTCGTCAAGGAAGATCCGACCCGACTGCTCAGCAGTCGGCCCGAATCTCGGGGACTACACCTAGTGGGTGCGCTGACGCGCCCCCACGGAAGAAATGAAGAGAACAAAGCAACCAAAGATACAAGACTCACCCGGATGACGGCCCGCGTCGCAAGGAACTCCTGGGTGTATTGCTGCAGCGAGGCGGCTTGGGCCTGAAGCCGGTTCCGAACCTCTTGGGCCGCCACATTCAGCTCGCCCGTCCCGCTGCTGGGAGTCCACTCGGACGTGCCGGTGCTGGCCACCTCCAAGGCCTCCACCGTCCGGCGGGCACCCGAAGCTCGGTGCGGCTCCGGCGCAACGGTGCCTCTCCCTGCGCGCTGGCGCACTGCCGGCTGCACCTCGAGGCCGGCTCCCGCTTCCGGCTCACCCCCAGCCGGCTGCTCTGGCGCCACAGCCGACTAGCCGCCTTGGCCCACTCCGGTTGGCGCTGCCAGCGGCGCCCTCTCCACGAAGATCACGGAGTCCTCCCTCCGCTCCATCCCCGGCAGTTCTTGGTCGACCTCCTCCAGCGGAGGCATAGGAATGTTGGGGGCCACGGCACGGAGGGGAATGGCTAGCAGCGAAGGCCAGTTGTGGGAAGCCTCCGCCTCCGTCTCCGCAGCTGCCGCCTCCGTCCGAGCCTTGGCTGCTGCCTCGGCCTGCTCCTTCATCGCCTGGGCGGCCCTTCGCTCCGCCGCCTCCCGCTCCTCCCGCGCCTCTCATGCGTTCCGCTCCGTGGCCTCCCTGAGGTCGGCGCGGAGATCCACGTGGCGGGAGCCTAAAGACCCTCCAGTCGGCGCGAGTACGGAGCCGCCCGGACACCGCTCAAGGGAAAGTGGCGCCCTGTCCGGCGAGCAAAGAAAGGTTTAGCAGAGTTTTCAATCGAAAAGAAGAACAACAAAAAATATATCCAAGCATTCGACGACTTACGCTGAGATCGCCTGCGGCTGCTTCACCGCCTTGCGGAAGCGGGCCGCCTTCGCGGCCGCCTCATCTCGCTTGGCCGCCGCTGTGGAAGCCTTGGACTTCTTCGGACGGCTGCCGAAGAGGATCGACACGGCCCAGCGCTTCTGGGCGCCGCCGCCAGCAGCCGGCGCGGTGGACGAGCTCGCGCTTTGATGATCAAGCGCCGGCTAGCGGCGCGGGGCGACTTCAACCTCGGCATCATC
Organism: Triticum aestivum; assembly: GCF_018294505.1. Classification (NCBI taxonomy): domain Eukaryota; kingdom Viridiplantae; phylum Streptophyta; class Magnoliopsida; order Poales; family Poaceae; genus Triticum; species Triticum aestivum. Next base: position 92,021,358 of record NC_057800.1, read on the forward strand.
CGGCCAGTCGTCGAAGCAGGCCATGATCCCCGCGCCTCCGGCCCCGACGCTTTCCCCCACGATGGCGTCTTCCATGGTGGCCGCTCCCAAGTCCGGGTCGTCGGCTTCGTCCACCGTGCGTCGGGGAGGAGCCGGCGCTCTACCCCCGCAGCCCCGGCTGTCGGCGGGAGAAGAGGGTTCTGCAAAAGGCAAACGAACTGATCAAGAGTTGGCTATCATGAGGCCGGCTACTAAAGGAAGAAAAGAAGAAAAAATTTACGACGGGTGGAGGGTTGGCGCGAGACTACGGCCCCTTGCCGTACCGCCAATCCTCGGCGAGCTTGCAGTTGGAGATATAGTTCACCATGTAGGAGACCTCCGCATGAGGCATCTCCCTGGTGCTCAGCCGGCATGGGTCGAAGCGGCCGCTCATCTGACAAACCATGTGAGGCCGGCTTTGGAGGGGAAGAACTCGGCACTCCATGAAGGCGGCCACCAAGTCGGCTCCGATCAGGCCCTCCGACTGGATCATCACCCAAAGCCGGGAGACGGCTGCGTTCCCGGCCTGAGACAGCGACTTGGCCCGGTAGCTCCATGAAGGCTGCCTCCCAGCCGGCGGGCCGGCTACGTAATCCGGCAGGTTGATGTAGTCGCCTTGCTGGGCGACGTTCCTCACGTAGAAATAAGACTTCTGCCAAAGCTTCACCGACTGGATCAGCGGAATGGACGGGAACGGATTGTTCTCGCTCGCCTGCCGCATGGCGATGAAGGCTCCACAGGGGGCGGGCACGCTCGCGACGACGGTGCCAAGTTTGCTTTGGAAGAATTCCGCCCAGAGCTCGAGCGTGGGGAGGACCCCAAGGAAGCCCTTGCACAGCGTGACGAAGGCCGATAGCAGCATCACCGCGTTGGGCGTGAGGTGATGCGGCTGGAGGTTGTAGAATTCGAGGAAGGCCCGGAGGAACCCGCTCGCCGGACGACCGAAGCCACGCAGGCAGTGCGAGTGGAAGATCACCCGCTCGCCTTCCTCCGGTGCCGGCGAAATCTCCTTCTCCGGCGCTAGACGAACCCGAACGAAGTTCTCGCCAGGTAGGCGTCGCGTCTGGCGGAGGAACTCGACGTGGTCCTCATGGACGTTGGAGCCATCCCACGAGCTTGACAGCGCCATGGGGCAGCACGGCGAGAAGCAAGACGATGCGGCGGCGGAACGGCGCGGCAAAGAGCTGCTGCGGGGAAGAGAAGAAGAAGAAGGACGAGAAGGGGGCGGAGTGAGGGAGAGTGCGCGAGCCTCTGCCGCTCCCCCCTCCTCCTACTTATAGACCGCGCGGCGGAGCCGAGGAGGCGTGGTGTGGGGGAACGTGGGGATCAACTGCGCCCACTCCCGCATGTCCCGCGATTACTGTGCCTTGATGGCAGAATAAAACCGTCGCGGGAAGGCGAGCGGTCCATGTGGGCCGCGGAAGATCCGCGCTTGGACCGAGGTCTGCGAGTGGCGGGCCCGGGCCTGCGGCGGCGTCCCATCGCGCGCGTGCGTTGGCAGGATTTCCTCGCCACATGGCCCGCATTCCCGCCTACGAGAAACGGAGCTCTCCGAAGTCGGCGTGCACAAGCAAAGCCGGCCCCTCAGGATAGGAAGCTGACCAAGCTTCTCGTCCCTTTATCAGCCTCGAAGCTCGCTCAGCTTCAGGGACTACTATCGGAGTAAGTGACCATGGGTTGCCTAGCCGGCTCCCCCTGGCCTTTCTGAAAAAATTACGAGCCGATCCGGCTCTCAAGAATCCAAGACATGGGGCCGCCTTCCCCTGGCCGGCTGTCTCCCAGGCCGGCTATTGGAAGGCGGCCCGACTTCGGCCCTCATGAAGAAAGCCGCGGGAGGGCCGGCTCCGAGGAGCCGGCTGCGAGAAGGCCAACTCCAAGGAGCCGGCTCCCATAAAGCGGTCAAGACCGTACCCCCGAAGTCTGCATCCACATAACGGCGATGTGACGGGGCGTGGCTACAGTGAAGCCCGCCACCCCCAAATTCCGGAGCGCGCCTGGCACAGTGCGCCGTACGGGCGGCCATGACCTGTCCGGCACGGCACTGTTGCCACACTGACCCTGATGTCATCCACGACGGGCTACCAGTACGGCCCACGGGCGGTGGGCCCCTTCAGGCAGAGAGACACCTGAAGGCGGCCTGGCCTCCCCCAGTCGGCCCGTGACGAAGCCGGCTCTCTCCAGCCGGCTTGCCACCCCCTCAAAGGAGACGCCCCATTAAGGAGACAAGACGCAGTGAGGCTACAGTGGTCACCCGCCGGACGGCAGCACTGTAGCCATGCTTACCTCGGCGAAGCCCTCGTCACCAAGATTGAGCAACAGTAACCAGCCACCGACAAGGCCCTGGACAGTGGGGCCTGCCTGTCGACCAAGGAGCCGGCAGCCGGCGCAGAAGCCGGAGAGCGAAGACACAGAGGGCTGGGCCCCACGCCCAACCGGATTACCATTGTACCCCCGGGGGGTATGCCTATATAAACCCCCCGGGACACCCATGCAAAGGGTTGATCCCTGCTAGTTTTAGACACCACGTAGGGAGGAGAAGAGAGCAAGCAGAGCCCTTCTTCCTCCTCTCGCCAAACAGCTCAAGGAGCATCATGTAGCTACTTGTTCATCTAGTGATCATGCGGAGACCCCGCAGAGCAGCAGTAGGGGTGTTATCTCCACGGAGAGCCCCGAAGCTGGGTAAGATTCGCCGGCGTGCATGTCTTCGCCTCATCCCGTTTCCAGGCACCGACGATGTTTTACTGGCTTCCACAATGATAAGCCACCCGCTGGCATATGTCGCAGCTACCACCCGACAACGTACAACAATAGAGGTTCATTATCAACTGGAGCAGTGAGGACTGGCGGTTCAGCTAGCTGCCACTTCAACTCCTCGAATGCCGCATTGGCGGCGTCACTCCAGACGAATTTATCTGTTTTCTTCAACATCTGATACAGGGGAATCGCCTTCTCTCCCAAACGGCTGATAAATCGGTTGAGGGCTGCAATCCGGCCCGCCAGACGATGAACATCATTGATACACGCCGGTTTAGCCAAGGATGTGATTGCTTTGATCTTTTCTGGATTTGCCTCAATACCCCTGTTAGACACAAGAAATCCCAAGAGTTTGCTTGCCGGAACACCAAAAACACATTTGTCCGGGTTGAACTTCATCTTGTAAACCCGAAGATTGTCGAATGTCTCCTTGAGATCATTTATCAGGATTTCCTGCTTCCTGGATTTTACTACAATATCATCCACATAGGCATGAACATTACACCCGATCTGTTTGTGAAGACAATTTTGCACACAACGCTGGTAGGTTGCTTGGGCACTCTTGAGCCCAAAAGGCATAGAAACATAGCATAAGGCTCCAAAGGGAGTGATGAAGGTTGTCTTCTCCTGGTCCTTAACTACCATCTTAATCTGATGATAACTTGAATAAGCATCCAGAAAACTCAGGCGCTCACAACCCGCCGTTGCATCAATGATCTGATCAATATGCGGGAGAGTGAAAGGATCTGCCGGGCAAGCTTTATTCAAATCAGTGTAGTCCACACACATATGCGAAGTGCCATTTTTCTTAAGAACAAGCACCGGATTAGCCAACCATTCGGGATGAAACACTTCGACAATAAACCTAGCTGCCAGTAGCCGGACTACCTCTTCACCGATGCCCTTGCGTCTTTCTTCGTTAAAATGGCGAAGGTACTGCTTGACCGGTTTAAACTTAGGATCAATATTTAGAGTGTGCTCAGCGAGTTCCCCCGATACACCTGGCATGTCAGAAGGTTTCCATGCAAAGATGTCCCGGTTCTCACAGATGAACTCGATGAGCGGGCTTTCCTATTTCGGATCCAGATTTGTACTGATACTAAACTGCTTGGATGAATCACCAGGGACGAAGTCAATGAGTTTAGTCTCATTAGCCAGTTTGAACGTCAGGGCCGGGTCATGCTCCATCGTAGGTTTCTTCAAAGGGGTCATGTTCGCCGGATCAACATTGTCTTTATAGAATTTCAGCTCCTCTGTTGCACAAACCAATTCATCATAGGCCGCTTCACCTTCCTCGCAATCCAAGGCAATCTTTTGATTCCCATGTACTGTGATCGTCCCCTTATAACCCGGCATTTTGAGCTGTAGATAAACATAACAGGGTCTCGCCATGAACTTCGCGTAAGCTGGCCGTCCAAATAGCGCGTGATATGGACTCTGGATTTTCACCACCTCAAAGGTCAACGTCTCAGACCTAGAATCAAGCTCATCTCCAAACACGACTTCCAAAGCGATCTTTCCCACAGGGTATGCCGATTTACCTGGTACTACACCATGAAAAATAGTGTTTGGCGGTTTAAGACTCTTATCTGTCAATCCCATGCGACGGAAAGTCTCATAGTACAGGATGTTGATACTGCTCCCTCCATCCATCAGAACCTTGGTAAACTTATAGCCCCCCACCTGAGGGGCCACCACCAAAGCCAATTGACCCGGATTGTCAACCCGGGGCAGGTGATCCTCTCTGCTCCATACAATGGGTTGCTCCGACCATCGTAGATAATGTGGTACGGCCGGTTCAACAGTATTGACTGCCCTCTTGTGAAGTTTCTGATCCCGCTTGCACAGGCTAGTAGTGAATACATGATACCGTCCGCTGTTCAACTGTTTGGGGTGACTCTGGTAACCTGACTGTTGCTGATTCCCTTGGTTATTCTGCTGGCTATTACCATGGTTGTTCTGATGGCCCTAGTTGTTTTGAAATCCAGAGCTTGAGCCGCCGCCCCCATGGAAACCTGGGCCTGAACCGCCCGGTGGATCCTGATCATACCAGTATAAATTAGAATTTTTGAACTCCCTCATTATGTGACAATCCTTCCAAAGATGTGTGGAAGGGGCCTCCTTGGTTCCATGCTTCAGGCAGGGCTGGTTTAACAAACGCTCGAGATTCATACCGCGCTGGGGCGGTTTACCTTTGCGACGCTGCATATTTGGGTTAGCCACCAAATCTGAATTATCCGCTTTACACTTACTGTTATTCCCATGGCCCCCTTGGTTGTGGTGCTGCCCTTTTGCACCGTCGTTCTTCTTTCCCTTCTCCGGTTTGTCCTCCTCTGAATCCGGATCCTTGGTATTATCTGAATCAGCATATTTAACTAAAGCGGCCATGAGTGTTGACATGTCGTTGCAATGACGTTTGAGCCTTCTCAACTTCTGTTTTAATGGCTTGAAACGACAATTGCCTTCTAACGTTAATACTGCGGTGTCTACAGTAATACGATTTGATGAATGCAAAATCATCGAGACCCGTTTAACCCAATGGGTCGTGGACTCCCCTTCCTCTTGGACACAAGCAGCCAGATCTACAATTAACATCGTCTGCTTGCACGTATCCTTGAAGTTCTGGATAAACCAGCGATTTAGTTCGGCCCATGAATCGATAGAGTTGGTTGGCAAGCTCTTCAACCAAGTGCGAGCTGTTCCTTCCAGCATCATGGTGAAATATTTAGCACATACCGCCTCATCCACATCTAACATCTCCATTGCCATCTCATAGCTCTCCACCCACGCCTCTGGCTGCAAATCGGTAGTGTAATTTGGTACCTTACGAGGTCCCTTGAAATCCTTGGGCAATCGCACATTACGCAATGCAGGAGTTAAACATGGTACCCCTAGGGAACTGAACATTACCCCTGGCTCCATGGAGGCAGTGGGGTGAATCGGAGTATGTTGTCGGTGGTGCGCACTACTGGACACGGCTGGTTCGTCTTCCACGCGTCTGCTGTAACTCTGGCTTGGTCGGGGAGTGGAATGAATCCTCTCACGGCTGTGTGAATACGCTTGCTGTTGATTCAGTGCTGTCTGAAGGAGATCCCTGGCCTGACGCGCTTCCACTGCAACTGGTGATTCGCCGTCGGTTGGGAGAGCCGCCAGGCGTGAAGCGGCGGCTACAATATTATCCAACGGGTTGGAATAATGCCCGGGCGGTGTTGATGATACAACGTTGTTCTGGCGAGGCAGGTTTGTTGCGCGTGGCTGAACCGGCGCTCCTACTTCTGGTGCCCCCACCCGGTTTAGCGCGGGTTGGTTACCAGCTCCTGCACCTGGCGTGTTGAAAAGATTCTGCGGCTCATAAACCGACGGGATACGTGATCGGTACCTTCTTCTGATGACCTCTTCTAAAGCATTCTGATCCAGTCTAATCCGATAAGCCTATGCTTCCAACCCGGCCCGCTCTGTGGCCATCCTGGCATTCTTTGCTGCCAGGTCCGCTTTAGCCTGGGCTATTTGATTTTTCACCTTTAGAATCTCCGCATCGTGCTGATCCCTGGCTGCTGTGTCTACCTCCGCGGACATTAGTGCCCCTAGAGCGTCAAACAAATCAGACAAGACTTGGGCCGGAGGCGGCGCCGAGCTTCCTGCCATGCTGGCGTGGCCATCATTGAACCGGAGAGCATTGCTGCGGCGGTAGATGAATGAGGCACTGGTCGTGTGCCAGCCATGAAGACGGCGGCCCTGTTTGGCAGACCGGGGGGATCCGGAATACTGTTGCCCTCGGATCCTCCCTCAATCTGGCCGTCCTGCAACTAGTAAAGCGATTCAGTTTCTCCAGAAGACTCGTCACCGCTGCGGACTATGGTTTCTTCGTCGGAGAATGGTTCCTCCTCGTACCCCTAACCATGGACGACACCTACGAAAACATGCCTTGCCTCAGGCTGAATCGGTGAAGAACTTGCACGCCAAGCCGTTTCGATGATGTCGGTGCAGGTGCTCGGCTCGGGGGCCGGTTCACCGATCTTGCCGATGAAGACGTGAATCCCACCAAAGGGGACCCGGTACCCGTATTCGATTGAATCAACCTCGGGACCCCATCCTGCGTTGTCAATGTAGAGCTTGCCGTGGCGACTCTTCGTCATCCGGCCCACAGTGTATCCCTTAAGTCCATCGAAGCTGCCCTTCAAGAACTCGAAACCATCATGCGATAGCCCCACAGTGAGCGCCAACTGTCGTGGAATTGTCACGGCAGATGTCCTCATGAAAGGACTTAGTCGTGGAGCCATCGCTACAGGTTAGCTTGAAGGGGTTAAACCGGACAAGGGGACATGAGAGTTTTTATACTAGTTCAGCCCCTTCGATCAAGGTAAAAGCCTACGTCTAGTTGTGATTGGTATTGTTGGGGGTTCGAAGGCCAGGGAGCGAATCCGCTTTGTCTGGCTTCGAGTTGTTGTTCTCTGTCCCTGAACCGCCGCCAGGTCACCCCTTTATATACTCAGGAGGACCCCGGCCGGTCTACAGAGTCCCGAGGCTGGCTCATACAAGTGTTCGCCTTGGTCTCTTCTTTCTTATCTTACAATGCAAGTTTATACAATCATGGCGGTTTACTATCATGTGCCCTAAACCGCCTGCGGGCTCTGGGCCTCTAAGCTTCATCCGTAAAGCACCATCTTCTGGGTTTCCTTGGGCTTCAGTATAACTGAAGGTGAACCGGCCCCTCCTGGGCGGTTTACCCTCAGTGGTTATATCCTCAACACTTGGGTTGGCCGACCCAAGGGAAAGAAAAGGCTAGGCGGCGAATGGTAAAACCAATGTTGGGCCATGATGGAGGAGTTTTATTCAAGGCGAACTGTCAAGGGGTTCCCATTATAACCCAACCGTGTAAGGAACGCAAAATCCGGGAACATAATACCGATATGACGGAAACTAAGGCGGCAAGAGTGGAACAAAACACCATGCATAAGGCCGAGGCTTCCACCCTTTACCAAGTATATAGATGCATTAATATAAATAAGAGATATTGTGATATCCCAACAACAATCCATGTCCCAAGAAGGAACAAATTTCAATCTTCACCTGCAACTAGAAACGCTATAAGAGGGGCTAAGCAAAGCGGTAACATAGCCAAACAATGGTTTGCTAGGACAAGGTGGCTTAGAGGCTTGGATTAGCAATGTGGGAGGCATGATAAAGCAAGTGGTAGGTATCGTAGCATAGGCATAGCAAAAGAGCGAGCATCTAGCAAGCAAAGATAGAAGTGATTTCGAGGGTATGGTCATCTTGCCTGCAAAGTTCTCCGAGAAGAATGGAAGCTTGATCCTCGTAAGCGTACTCAACGGGTCCTCGAATGCAAACTCGTCTGTCGGCTCTACCCAAGAAAGAACACAAGCAAGGGAGATACAATCAACCATGTGCAGTGCTCAAGCAACATGATGCGAGCATGGTATGATATGCGGGATGCGATATGTGATGCATATGCATGATTTGTAAAGGAAAGATTAAACCTGGCCTCATCTTGGAAAACCAAGAGCGCCACTGGAAAGAGGAGTTGATTTCGGTTGAAATCGATATAAAGATCACCGGAATCGGATGCACGGATTGGAAATGACAAGCAAAACAAATGACACCGATCTGCGATAAACAACAAGTAGCCTCCTAAATGCATCAATATAAATAAGCTACTACACTCAAATATGGCAAAAAAATACATGGCAGGGATCCACTCATGATGCTTGACAAAGGATGAACACTGAGCTACGGCTAATTCACTCATTAACAGGTTCAAACAAGCAAGGCAAAAGTGCAAATGATAACAGGTTATAGACTTAGTGAAATTAACAGCATGTCAGGAATTTAACATCAGGAAGCAATGTTTAGAGCATGATAACTACATGCTACAGGAACATATCATGGCAAAACAAGGCATGGCATGAAGCTACTCAAAGGATACAACAAAAGTCCCTTACTGACCATAAGCCAAAAGGGATCAGAAAATACAATGGCAAGCATGTGAACATAGCAATTATCGTTAACAGATTCAGACTTAGTGAAAAACTGGAGCATGGCAAAATAGATAACGAGTAGGCATGTTTACGAGCTCGATTCACTCACTACAAGGCATTTCATGATAATCTAAGCATACACCCAGCAAATAGACATGGCATAGAAGCTAGACATGGCAAGAACAACATCATAGCATGAATGGATCACCTACAACAAGCTTGGCAAAATCGCTAAACATGTTAACAATCTGCCAGGAACATTTTATGGCAAAAGTTGAGCTCGATTGACTCAAGCTAGGGTGCTCCATAAATGCAGACAAAGACATGGATGGGTAGAGCACAACATTATCTACAAAACATCCTTACTGATCATGCTCAAAAGAGGCACGGATCACTAGGAAACAACATGAACACATGGCATAAAAATAACGACAGGGCAAGGGCTTAGTGAAATTCTAAGTCCCTCAAATCAGCATCATTGAGTAAGCTACTTTGCATGCTTGTGCTAATCACCAAAAAGATCACAAAAATACATGGCATACACCCCTGTAAAGATGGCATGGCATACTTCAAAACACATGTAGAGCTCAGGATCATAGCATGTACACATTAACCATGGCAAAAATGACAAAAGAGTATTTCCTGAAATAGATCTGAAACTATCATCACATAGCCCTCTTCCAACAGCATTTCGGGCATCAAGATGAGCTCAAATGAAAATTATGCAATGAGATGAAATGATGTACTCGTCGAGATGAACATTTTGATATGCTACACGCACGAATCAGAGCCACGATGAGGAAGTTATGATGCGATGAAAAGTGCATAAAATTACTAGGACTTAGACGAAATTTAGACCTCTCCGAGAAAGTCAACCCGGGACGGAGACGTGCGGGACGGAGGGATTCGGATCTAGACGGGGGCGTTTGGATCGGGGGAGTGGTGGATCTCATCCCGATCCGGGTCAACCCCGGCTCCGGCGACCCTAGAGCTCTGGTGATCGCCGGAGAGGGTGGAGGAGGGCTGGAGGAGGCGCGGAGAGACGTCTGGGAGGCCGGGGACGAACGGGCGGCGCGAGATCCGGCCGGACTCCACCGGATCCGGGCCGGAGGAGACCAGTGCGGGGTGGCAGAGACGGTGGCCGGCGAGGTCGAGAGGCGGCGGCGGCGAGGAAGGTCGGCGGCGGAGCGGCACCGGCAAGGCGCGCGAGGCGCGGTGCTCGGGTGCGGTCGGCGGTGGCGGGATCTGGGAGAGCGGCGGAGCATGGCGCGGAGGCGGCGCCCGAGACAAACGGCAGCGAGGGAGGCGAGGCGGTCCGGTGGCCGCGGCGAGGTCGCCGGCGGCGAGATAGCGGGCGGCGCGGCACTGCGAGGAGAGCGGGAGGCGGCGGCGCGGATCTGGGCCCGCGCGGGCCCCGAATGGGCTCCGCGGGCCGGCGGCGGTGGATAGGTGGCAGCGCGGGATTGGTCCTGCGCGGCGGCGCAGACATGTCCGGGCGCGGAGATATTTGTCCGGTGGCGCGAGGTAGAGGAAAGCTAGGGTTAGACCGCGAATTTCGGAGGGGATCACAAATTTATAGGTAGAGGGAGCTAGGAAGCTCCAAATGAGGTACGATTTTCGGCCACGCGATCGTGATCGAACGACCGAGAGGATGGATGGGGTTTTGGTGGGTTTTGGGCCACTTTGGAGGGCTGTTGGGCTGCAACACACACGAGGCCTTTTCGGTCCCTCGGTTAACCGTTGGAGTAACAAATGAAGTCCAAATGGCACGAAACTTGACAAGCGGTCTACCGGTAGTAAACCAAGGCCGCATGAAAAGTCTCGGTCCAATCCGAGAACGTTTAACACCCGCACACGAAAATAGGTAGAAAGGGACACCGGATGACATAGGAGCGCCGGATTGCAAAACGGACAACGGGGAAAATGCTCGGATGCATGAGACGAACACGTATGCTAATGCGATGCACATGATGACATGATATGAAATGCATGACACGCAAGCAAATGACAAGGCAACACAGTGAAAAAATGGAAGACACCCGGCACATCGGTCTCGGGGCGTTACACATGGAAATTAAACTAATTAAAAGCTACAACTATTTTTTTGGTTTTTCTTAAGGTTTATTAAACACACAAGAAGAAAGCATAAAAAGGAAAATAAACTAGCATGGATGATACAATGAAAAAGTATGGGTACCGACATCTAGCAATGAGTGTATGAACATAAATGTAATGTCGGTGGAAAATACGTACGCCCCCAAGTTTAGGCTTTTGGCCTTAGTTAGTCTATGGCCACGGCTGGCCTGGCTGATACCCATAATAATAGTTGTTGGGGTCGTACTGTGATGCAGCAGCTATCGCTTGCTGAGCTACAACATGGCGACGAGCAGCCTCCTCTCTCCTCTCGTACTCATCTGCCTCCTCGCTGGTAATAGTATATCCTCCTCTTGCCTGATAATCAAAGAAAGCTGGAGCAGGGAGAGTAATACGGACAACACGACGTCTGTCAAAGATTAGTCGACACTTGAGAGGTGATTCATTCCTCTCAACAAACTGGTGGTGAACCATAGCATTAAAATCTAGATAGGTAGGAGGTAATTCAATATCATCTTCGCGTACATCTATACCAAGAAAATTAGCTATGCAGGTTGCATAAATTCCACCAAAGAAATCTCCATTACGTCTATTAAGATGCAACCTATGTGCAACAATGGCTCCCAAATTATATAATTTGTCTCCTAACACAGCACTCCTAAGAATACTAAGATCGGGGACACACATGTGACATGCCTCATCTTTACCATTTATGCATCTACCTATGAAGAGAGCAAAATAATGTATAGCAGGAAAGTGAATGCTCCCTATCGTAGCTTGTGTAATATCTCTAGATTCTCCCACAGTTATATTAGCAAGAAAATCTCTAAATTCAGATTTGCGAGGATCCCTTATACTACCCCATTGTGGAAGTTTGCATGAAGTGGTAAAATCCTCTAAGTCCATGGTATAAGATTTATCATAAAGATCAAACAGGACAATTGGAGAATTATGTGAAGTTGAAAATTTCAAACCTTCTCACAAACGAGCTAGTGAGCTCATGATACTGACTGCACTTCTCTTCCTCGAAGCTCACGAGATCAGTATTACACAAATATGCGTTGAATTCTTCTTTTATTCCCGCTCGATCCATAAAATTTTCAGAAGGCCACTCACAAGGACGCACTGGAGCGTCTCTTGGTGGCTCTTCGTCAGCATCATGCATTGCAAGCCTGGGTCCTTGCTTCTTTGAAGAACCACCTTGGAACATTTTCCTAAGCATTTTATTCCTCTGAAAAATTCTGAAAATTTTTAGTAACTTCAAAATAAAAGTAAACCAAACTCAATAATATTGATAGCAACTGCTCCTACAAGTGCCTAGGGCCTATATCATGCATCAAAACTACTTTTGACCATATAAATTTGACATGCAAGCTCAAGAACATGGTCACCTAAGCAACACAAATTTGCAATGAATAAAGCACTAGAACAAAAACTAATTGGACCAATGAAGGAGTCACATACCAAGAAACAATCTCCCCAAGCAGTTTTGTGAGAGGTGCTTTGAGCAAGGAGATCGAAAATGGCAGCAAAACGAGCTTGGACTCAGGTTTGAGTTGGTTATTCGTGTTTGGGGGAGGAAGATGAAGTGTATGGGTGAAAGGATAAGTGGAGGAGGGCCACAGTGGGCCCATTAGGCAGGGAGGCGCGCCCTCCACCCTCGTGGGCATGTGGTTGACCCCCTCATGTGTTCTCACTTCCATAAATCTTCAAATATTCTAGAAAAAAATCATATTTAATTTTCAGGGCATTTGGAGAACTTTTATTTTTGAGGTATTTTTATATTGCATGGATAATCAGATAACAGACATAGAATATTTATTTTTATTTTATTTAATATAAATAACAGAAAGTAAAAGTGGGGCACAGAAGGTTGTGCCTTCTAGTTTCATCCATCTCTTGATCATCAAAAGGAATCCACTAACAAGGTTGATCAAGTGTTGTTAACGAACTCATTCCGAATAACATGAAACCAGAGGAATTTCGAATAACACTATGTTACCTCAACGGGGATATGCACATCCCCAATAATAAGAATATCATATTTCTTCTTGACAGTAGGAAGAGGAAATTCAAAACCTCCAAATATAATCGATGGAATTTTTCCAATAGAGTTGATACTATGAACTTGAGGTTGTTTCCTCGGAAGTGTACCGTATGCTTATTACCATTAACATGAAAAGTGACATTGCCTTTAGTTCAATCAATAACAGCCCCTGCAGTATTCGAAAAGGGTCTTCCCAGAATAATAGACATACTATCGTCCTCGAGAATATCAAGAATAACAAAGTCTGCTAAAATAGTAACATTTGCAACTACAACAGGCACATCCTCATAAATACCGACATGCATAGCAGTTGATTTATTAGCCATTTGCAAAGATATTTCAGTAGGTGTCAACTTATTCATATCAAGTCTGCGATATAAAGAGAGAGGCATAACACTAACACCGGCTCAAAGATCACATAAAGCAATTTTAACATAGTTTCTTTTAATGGAGCATGGTATAGTGGGTACTCCTGGATCTCCAAGTTTCTTTGGTATTCCACCCTTAAAAGTATAATTAGCAAGCATGGTGGAAATTTCAGCTTCCGGTATCTTTCTCTTATTTGTAATAATATCTTTCATATACTTAGCATAAGGATTGGTTTTGAACATATCAGTTAATCGCATACGTAAAAAGATAGGTCTAATCATTTTAGCAAAGCGCTCAAAATCCTCATCATCCTTTTTCTTGGATGGTTTAGGAGGAAAGGGCATGGGTTTCTGAACCTATGGCTCTCTTTCTTTACCGTGTTTCCTAGCAACAAAATCTTTCTTATCATAACATTGATTCTTTGATTGTGGATTATCAAGATCAACAATAGGTTCAATTTCTATATCATTATCATTACTAGGTTGAGTATCATTATGAACATTATCATTAACATTATCACTAGTTTCAGGTTCATTATCAGATTGTGTTTCAGCGTCAGAAATAGAAATATCATTTGGATTCTCAGGTGTTTCAACAAGAGGATCACTAGAAGCATGCAAAGTCCTATCATTTTTCTTTTTCTTCTTTTTAGAAGAGCTAGGTGCATCTATATTATTTCTCTGAGAATCTTGCTCAATTCTTTCAGGATGGCCTTCAAGATACAACGGTTCCTGTGTCATTCTACCACTTCTAGTAGCCACTCTAATAGCATTATCATTATCTTTACTATTCAATTCATTGAGCAAATCATTTTGAGCTTTAAGTACTTGTTCTACTTGAGTGGTAACCATAGAAACATGTTTACCAATAAGTTTAAGTTCACCTTTAACATTAGCCATATAATCACCCAAGTGTCCAATATTTGAATTGTATTTCAATTTTCTACCAAAATAAGCATTAAAATCTTCTTGCTTAGCCATAAATTTATCAAACTCATCTAAGAATGGGCTAGCAATTTTAGTAAATGGGATTACAACTTTATCATATCTATAGAGAGAATTTACCTTTACTACCTATGTTGGGTTATCAAGACCATGAGTTTCTTCAATAGGTAAAGGATTAAGATTATATGTTTCTTCAACAAGCGGTAAATTAAGACCATGTATTTCTTCAATAGGAGGTAAATTCTTAACATCTTCAGCTTTAATGCCCATTTCTTTCATAGATTTCTTTGCCTCTTGCATATCTTCAGGACTGAGAAATAGAATACCGCCCTTCTTCGGAGTTGGTTTAGGAACAGGCTCAGGAATTGGCTCTGGAGGTGTCCAATTATTTTCATTTGTCAACATATTATTCAATAGAATTTCAGCTTCATCCAGTGTTCTTTCCCTGAAAACAGAACCAATACAACTATCCAGGTAATCTCTAGAGGCATCGGTTAGTCCATTATAAAAGATATCAAGTATTTCATTTTTCTTAAGAGGATGACCAGGCAAAGCATTAAGTAATTGGAGAAGCCTCCCCCAAGCTTGTGGGAGACTCTCTTCTTCAATTTGCACAAAATTATATATATCCCTTAAAGCAGCTTGTTTCTTATGAGCAGGGAAATATTTAGCAGAGAAGTAATAAATCATATCCTGGGGACTACGCACACAACCAGGATCAAGAGAATTAAACCATATCTTAGCATCACCCTTTAATGAGAACGGAAATATTTTAAGGATATAAAAGTAGCGAGTTCTCTCATCTTTAGTGAATAGGGTGGCTATCTCATTCAGTTTAGTAAGATGTGCCACAACAGTTTCAGATTCATAACCATGAAAAGGATCAGATTCAACCAAAGTAATTATATCAGGATCAACAGAGAATTCATAATCCTTATCGGTAATAAAGATAGGTGAAGTAGCAAAAGCAGGGTCAGGTTTCATTCTATCATTTAAGGATTGCTTACTCCATTTAGCTAATAATTTTTTAAGTTCAGTTCTATTTCTGCAAGCTAAAATAGCTAAAGAAGCATCTTGATCAAATACATAACCCTTAGGAATAGCAAGTGGTTCTTCATCATCACTTTCATCAGTATCATCAGATTCAATATTTTCATTCTCTCTAGCCCTAGAAAGTTGTTCATCAAGAAAAGCACTAAGTGGCATAGTAGTATCAGGCATAGAGGTAGTTTCATCATAAGTATCATGCATAGCAGAAGTGGCATCATCAATAACATGCGACATATCAGAACAAATAGCAGAAGCAGGTGTAGGTGTCGCAAACTTACTCATAACAGAAGGTGAATCAAGTGCAAAGCTAGACGGCAGTTCCTTACCTCCCCTCGTCGTTGAGGGATAGATCCTGGTTTTTGGATCTCTCAAGTTCTTCATAATGATAAGCATATATATATCCCAAGTGACTCAAAGAATAGAGCTATGCTCCCCAGCAACAGCGCCAGAAAATGGTCTTGATAACCCATAAGTATAGGGGATCACAACAATTTTCGAGGGTAGAGTATTCAACCCAAATTTATAGATTCGACACAAGGGGAGCCAAAGAATATTCTCAAGCATTAGCAGCTGAGTTGTCAATTCAACCACACCTGGAAACTTAATATCTGCAGCAAAGTAATATCATAGTAGTGGTAACGGTAGCAAAAGGTAACAGAAGTAAAATTAATGTTTTTGGTATTTTGTAGTGATGATAGCAATAGCAACGGGAAAGTAAATAAGCGAAGAACAATATATGGAAAGCTCGTAGGAAATGGATCGGTGATGGAGAATTATGCCGGATGCGGTTCATCATGTAACAGTCATAACCTAGGGTGACAAAGAACTAGCTCCAGTTCATTGATATAATGTAGGCATGTATTCTGAACATAGTCATACGTGCTTATGGAAAAGAACTTGCATGACATCTTTTGTCCTACCCTCCCGTGGTAGCGGGGTCCGTACGGAAACAAAGGGATATTAAGGCCTCCTTTTAATAGAGAACCGGAACAAAGCATTAACACATAGTGAATACATGAACTCCTCAAACTACGGTCATCACTGGTAAGTAGCCCGATTACTGACACTTCGGCGTTAACAGATCATAACACATAATAGGTGACTATAGACTTGCAAGATAGGATCAAGAACACTCATATATTGATGAAAACATAATAGGTTCAGATCTGAAATCATGGCATTCGGGCCCTAGTGACAAGCATTAAGCATAGCAAAGTCATACCAACATCAATCTCAGAACATAGTGGACACTAGGGATCAAACCCTAACAAAACTAACTCGATTACATGATAGATCCCATCCAACCCATCACCATCCAGCAAGCCTACGATGGAATTACTCACGCACGGCGGTGAGCATCATGAAATTGGTGATGGAGGATGGTTGATGATGACGATGGCAATGGATTCCCCTCTCCGGAGCCCCGAACGGACTCCAGATTAGCCCTCTCGAGAGGTTTTAGGGCTTGGCGGTGGCTCCGTATCGTAAAACGCGATGATTTCTTCTCTTTGATTTTTTTCTCATCGAAACTCAATATATGGAGGTGGAGTTGGAGTCGGAGAGGCAACAGGGGGTCCACGAGGTAGGGGGGCGCGCCCTAGGGGGGCAGGTGCGCCCCCACCCTCATGGTGATACGGTGGCCCCCATGGCCTTCATCTTTGGCAGGTATTTTTCTTATTTTCTGAAAAGTGTCTCCGTGAAGTTTCAGGTCATTCCGAGAACTTTTGCTCCTGCACATAAATAACACCATGGTAATTCTGCTGAAAACAGCGTCAGTCCGGGTTAGTTCCATTCAAATCATGCAAGTTAGATTCCAAAACTAGGGCAAAAGTGTTTGGAAAAGTAGATACGTTGGAGACGTATCACTTCTTCTCAACCAAGAGCACCGGGGCTCCCCATGGTGACGAACTTCATCGAATGTAACCTTTCTCTAATAACTCCTTAACCTGCTTCTTAATCTCCTCCAGATCATTGGCTGGCATCCAGTATGGTCTCTTTGATATTGGTCCGGTGACTGGCAACAGCTCTATCAAAAACTCAATGTCTTGATCCGGTGGCATGCCTGGTAGTTCTTCTAGAAATACATATGGATAATCCTTCACTACAAGCACTTCCTCCTGAACAACTCATGGGAGGGAATTTACTTGGGTCCTTCTTGGCAAATGCCTGGATACATACTTAATCCTTTTTCCCTCCGGGGTGGTGAGCATAATTGACTTACTGGCGCAATTAATGTTTCCCCCATACATCGATAGCCAATCCATGCCTAGTATCACATCCAATCCTTGTGGCTCCAGAATTACTAGGTCTGAGGGGGAAACATGCCTACCTATGGTTAATGGCATCTGAAAACATGCCTACCTTGGGTTGCCATAAACTCTGCTCCTGGCGAGCTTACTAACATAGGTGTCCTAAGAACTTTGGTGGGCAATTTATACTTATCCACAAATCCCCTTGAGATGTATGAATGCGATGCACAAGTATCAAAAAGAACGATTGTAGTAAATGACTTAACCAAAAACTTACCTATAACTGCATCTGGCTGCTCTTCAACCTCCACGTTAACGTGGTTCACTTGTCCCCTGTTGAAAGGGTTGGGCTTCTTCCCAGAGCTTCCATTGACATTTCCATTCTTTGCTTCAGAACACTCGGTGGCGTAGTGTCCAGTCTTCCCGCACTTGAAACAAGTAATGTGACTTAGATCCTTCTTGGCGGGCGTTGTTGGGTTGGAATGCTTATGGCTGCTTCTTCCTCCATTTCCATTCCCATTCCTGGGGCCATTGTGGTTATGTGAACTTCCTCCATTGTGGGTATGGCCTCCATGGTTATGGGTGTAACCTCCGGAGTTAGGGGTAAAGCGAGGCTTCTGCTGGCTCCAGAATTATACTTCCCCTGTCCATACTTCCGTTTGCGGCTCTCTATCTATTGTTGTTTGTTTTTAATCATCAGGGCCCGGTCTACCAACTCCTGGTAGTTAGTGAATGTTGGCACCATCAACTGCATACTCATCTCATCATTCAGTCCTTCCATAAACTTCTCCTGCTTCGCGGCATCTGTGGCCACATCATCTGGGGCATAACGGGCTAACTTGATAAACTCATCCACGTACTGCCCCACAGTATGATTTCCCTGGCGTAAGTTGAGAAACTCACACTTATTCATATTCATTGCTCCTGTAGAGACATGGGCTGTGCGGCATGCTTGCTGAAGCTGTTCCCAAGTGCCATTGGCTATGGGAAAAGTGGTTGTGTAATTCTCCCACCATGAGGCTGCGGGTCCATCCAGTTGGTGTGCGGCAAAGCGCACCTTCTCCGCATCTGTTCAACCTGCAGTGGTCAACTTCTTTCCTATCCTACATAGCTAGTCATCAGCAACAATCGGCTCGGTGCTACTGGAAAACACTGGCGGATTCAACCTCAGAAAATGGGCTAGGTTGTCCACTGGAGGAGGTGGTGGTGGATTGTTGTTATTGTTGTTGTTGTTGCCTTGGTTTTGGACTAGTAGCTGCATCAAGGCATTTTGCTATTGGATCAATTGAGTGAGGTCCGGTGGGAAGGCAAATCCGGGGTCACGTCTCGGAGGCATCTGATGAGTTTAGAGGGGAGATATTAGAATAGAATTGAGGTCTAAAGAGAAAGCACTGCCCATATGCACATGAGACAAATACAATCATATCACACCACTCAATTTCAAACAAGGGCATATAATCGATCTAGCTACCGTTACAGAATACTCGGACTACTACTATATACATGGGGAAATACTACTAATGATATGGTGGTCATCTAGAAATTTTGATCGGTGGAAGACTCCATGATATCTGCTCCAACTTCGTCTTCGTAATCATCATCACTACTGTCGGGGTCGCAGTCGGTGTTGTCGATGATGATGTAGTCCTCGGGATGGTCGTCATCTCCTCCTAGCGATGGGTCTCCCATGAATACCCGTAGCTTCCTTGTCAGGTCGTCATTCTTTTCTACTAGTATTGTGATTTCCTCCTCATATCCATCGCGTGTAAACTTGAGTTCCTCTTCAAGCTCCATGTTCCTAGTCATCAACTTCTTCAGATCTATCATGCTTGTGCACATTTGGTTCTCCTGGCGACAAATGTGTTGGTTTAACTCCTGTATGAAGGCTGCAATGGACCTGTCCCTCCTGGTGCTGATCATCTCCCATTTCTCATCTCGGCGCCCACATATCTGGTAGATAGTGTCTTTAAGATCCTTGTGATAAACTTCGCCGATGCGTCCCATGGCGATGTGAGCTGCCATGCTCTTTCCTAGACTCCAGGTTGGTGCATCAAAGCAAAACTCTATGGGCTCAGTAACTGGCGTGAATGTCCTTCCTGGAACATGAACTCGAATCATCCAGCACTCCTCTTCTGGTAAAGTGGTAGTGTAGGTCCCGGTGAAGCTTGGTATTCCGATGTTCAGGTACCTAGTGACTTCCTTCAAGTGTCATCCAAAGGGTGTATCTTCATCCGGTTGAGCAAACTTGTTCCTTGGGTCTGCCATCTATAGAGTGGAAAATGGAGAGGAGTCAGAAATGAGTAGACAAGAGTGACCTATGGCTTATCTTAATGGTCGCGTCCTACAATCAGCTTGTGCTCTGGTACCATCTTGTAGCGATCCGACCTCAAATGGTCAAATCTCTGTGCATAAGTGTCATCCCTGGATCGGTAATGCTGACACACACAGTACTTCGTAGGATTTATAACAGAGTAGAAATCACAAACTTATTACATCGATAGTCTCAAGAGAGAACTTAATACAAAAATATGGCTTCAGGCCATCTAAACACGATAACAATGGAAGGCTTGGAAGATAAAGCGAGTCCATCAACTCCAATGGCATAGCTGAGTGAACGACAACGACCTAGCGCACCTTACTCTTTGTCTGAAAAGTCTGCAACATAATACGTTGCATCCCGAAAACGGGTCAGCTCATGGAATATGCTGGCAATATAACACTATAGAGCAATGAACATGTAACAACTATAACTATATGCATATTTGGTTGGTGGAGGCTCTACAGTTATAATGGTTTTGCGACAAGCCAATTTTTCCCTACAACAAAGGAATATTTTTTTAACTATCATGGTAGTTGATAAACATTGAGAAGGTTCCTCCAACTCAACCCTAGTTAAGCAGTATTAATAACCTAACAAATTAATTTAGAGTGTTGTGATAAACATGACAATCCAAGAACTAGATACTCAAGATGTCCATAACCGGGGACACGGCTAACCATGATTACTTTGTACACTCTGCAGAGGTTTGCACACTTTTCCCCACAAGACCCAATCTGCTTCGTTGGTTTTCTCGCACTACATGCTGTTTGAGAAACGGATGACCGAGACATAGTCTTTTCGAAGCATTAACTATTTACTCTAGGTAGACAGTTACACCTACTTTCCCTATATCTACTAGCCTACCACTGAAAGAGGTCACACAACATACTCAACTATGCCAGATCCCATAATGGCTTGTGGCTACACACGGAAGTTTCTAGCATGAATAATCTTATGATCCCTTTGAGCCTGGGTGGTGAACCATAGGATGATCACACGGGTACTCCAGGATATCCTAGGACAACACTGGATTCTCCAGGTGCCCACAACCAATCCACCCAGATGTGTATTTAAGTTGCCACCTTAAGTTAACCATTAATTAACAATCTCACATCTGTCATGGATACACTCAAACCTAAACACGTCTACTAGCATAGCATAGCAGTAAGCATAACATAGAAGTAACTCCCAGGGTTTGATAATAAAAGGGCAATAGGTTCTACCTCATCATCTACTTCCCAAAATCCACATGTTAAGAGATCCTACTCATGCAATGTTTGAGGGTTGAAACTAATGCATAAAAATAGGGTGATAAAGCACTACTAGGGAAAAGCCTATACACAGAATTTTACCAGTAGCGTTGTACAAAATCAAGCGTTGCTGCTACTTAGTAGCAGTGCGCGTAAATAAACCGCGCTACTACTATGACTTTAGCAGTAGCGCGTACTAGCGAAAAGCGCTGCTGCTACGTTTGAACTGGGCGCACATGGCTAGCCCAACCTAGCAGTAGCGTGTATAATGGCCCAGCGCTACTGCAAATCTCCTTGGCTGCAGCGCGCTTACGTGTAAAGCGCTGCTGCTAACGGAAATAAAATAAAGTGAAAAACAAGTAGAAAAGTAAATGAAAATGAAAGAAATAGAAAAAGGAGAAAGGGAAAAAATAAAATGTAAAGAAAAATAAAAGAAAAAAGGGAAAAAAGGAGAAAGGAATCGCTATAGCTGCAGCGTGTATTCCAGAACGTGCTGTAGCTAACGTAGCAGTAGCGCCCTTTCTGGAACGCACTACTGGTACTTCTGACTTAACCACGCGGTTCGTCCTTCCCCACGGCCACTTCATCCCCCAAATCAACTCCACTCTCGCCGCTGCCGTCACCCCTCGGTCACCGCGCGCTCTCCCCATGCCGCCCCCGACCCCAGATTCAACGCCGGCCCCGCCCCCGACCTCAACGCCGCCTGGGACGCCGCCCCCGACCCGACCTCAACGCCGCCCCTGCCCCTCGACCTCAACGCCGCCCGAAGCCCCGACCACGACCTCGACGCCGCCTGCCCCTCCCTCGTCGCAGGCCCTGAGGTGAGCACGCCTGCTCCTCCCTCTCCCCTACCTCTGCCTAGGGTTTCTACCTCCATCAAATTAGTTAGGGTGGAAACGAATCGGATGCGGATGCGGCTCAAATGAGTTAGGGTTCATGTAAGGGTGGAAACGAATCAAATTTCTAAGATGAATCATAAAACGAGTAAAATTTGACCACTTATTTCACTTTATAGTTGGATAATTGGAATATCCGCTACCACTTTCCACCCCTATAGGTTCATCAAATTAGATGGTAATTAGGGCAGTAGTTCTTAGGTACTAATTAGTTAGTAAGAACTAGGTACTAATTAGGTACTAGAATATTTTTATTTATAGTAAATTTATTTTTAGTAAGAACTAGTTGAATTAATAGAACTAGTTAGTAAGAACTTGTTGCTACTTTTTTAGTTAAAGCAATTTTCCCGCATCGACGTGGACAATGCCTATCCCGCATCCTCGGCGGAGGACGACACCTGCTTGACCAGATGGGCCATGTCCGGGACTGGGCTCCACTGGGGTGGTCCTGGGAGGCGCTACCTGCCGGGGGGCGCAGGTTGGTGAGGAGCCAGCCTGTCGTTGGCCCGAACCTTCTTTGGTGGCGGTCGCGTGGGCCCGTGACGGTCCAGAGGCTCGAGGACTCCGCGGAGGTGGTGCGTCACCGTGTCAGTGAGGAGGACGCGCACGTCCGTCGCTACTTGTTTGCGTTGGAGCACAGGTTCTCCAATACCTGGCAGGTTCTCCAGGGATCTCACTGGAGCTATGATCCCGTGATGGTTCCTTCTCTGTGGATGTCCACCGCCCGCGCCGATACCCGTCGTGTGCTAGGGTTTTAGTTGTACTAGTGATGTTATATGTATGACACTATTCGGGATGTATTAGTGATAATATTCGACGATGTACGGACGCATGAGATGATTTACTTTTGCTTATTGAATGCATGCTAATTTGAGTCTTATAAGATATTTTGAAATGTATATATTCTGTTGCTCAATATCCAAGTGGCCGGTCATGTTTGCAGGTTACACCTCCGAGTGGCCTATGTTTTGCCGGAGTGTTGATTCATTTCCGTTCCGGCAAATTTCAGGCGCTCGATATATCCTATTTTAGCAAAGGTCATGCCGGATTTTTCCGTGAATTTTGGCATGACTTTTGCTAGAATATGTAGGAAATATCGAGTGCCCCGGATTTGTGTGTTGAGTATCCTGGTAGTTGTCTTCTATTGATTTTCAATTAATGTTTTAACTATGAACATAGGAAATGTCTGACGATAAAAAGGATTTTGGTATTTGCAAATACCACGAAGACGAGCGCGGCTTGTGCGACGGAATCTTCCTAGATGATGATAGGCGCTTCAACATCAAGCTGGACGAGAACTTCGAAGTGGATACAGTAAGTCACAACGACAAGTCTTTTTTCATAATTAAGCATGACATCTGCTTCATTTGCTTCAACTTATATATTTTTTACTATTCTACTAGCGTATCCCCTGCCATGCAAGAGTTTTTGTATTGGATAAGATAGGTTTCAGTCATACTATGAAGGTAAAGAAAGTTTATTTGAAGACCGAGCATGGTTATATTGTCCACGCAAAATTATACAATTCAGACGACTACACCTATTTTGGATGCAAAACATGGCGAGCACTATGCAAGACTTATGCATTTCAGCCTGATATGGTTATCACCTTTGATATTCGTCCGGAAGATGATATTGAAGGTAATACCGACATCTGGGTCGATGTACAGACGCCTCCAGTTACACCAAAATGTAAGTTTCTCAACCATATTTATGTCTTTGATATTGTTTATTCAAAAATAATTGACAACTAATTTGTATTGTCAGCTTATTTTGGTGCAAGCAAACATGTCCAGCGCTTGGTAGACAGGACCTACTACTGTCCCTGGGCTGAACTAAACTACGAGGAGCTAAGTCATTATGTTTCATGGCTTGAGGATCTTGATACCATCAAGACAAATTTTCTTCCTGGACTTAGAAATCTTAGTACTAAAAACGTGCGACCAATAGTGTTCATCATGAACTACGGTCACATCTATTTAGGAAGGATGGTAAGATTTTTACTATTTGTCCTCAGTGCATCTTTTCCATACATTATTTGTGAAGATAAACTTCATTGCTAAGTATGTGACCATACAATGTTCTTCAACAGGGACTCCCGATGAATGTTGTTCCTTATGGGATCGAGACTAAAGGTACCATGAGTATTATTAGCTTACGGCCGAGATATCCTACATGTTACTTTAGTGCATTCAAGATCAGCGATGAATGCTTAATAGTGCAAGACTGGACCAGATATGTGATGGGGGAGCGCAGACAAGTACTAGGGGGCAGCAAACAGATGTGCTACCCAAAATTAGGAGACATGTTCATCTGCATGCTCCAACTTCATCAATGAGGAGAGCTACACATGTTTTATGTTGTTTTACCTAAGAGAGAGGAGCAGGAGTGATTAGCTAGAAATGAGTTTGAGGATGATGATGTGCTACACTATTACTATGATGATAAAATAGCTAGTGTTGGTGGTAATGACTGATGATTATTATTAGCTAGTGTTAGTGGTGATTAAATAAATATTGTTGGTGCTAATGATTATGATGATGATTAAATAGCTTGTGCTGGCGGATTAAATTCAAGTGGAGGCAACATGTGGTGCACATCGAAAGTACTACTAGTCCAAACTAGATCAAGTTTGGATTAGTAGTATACTTTTGACATGCACCACATATTGCCTCCACTTGAACCTAATCCACCTTCATTTGACACACTGTTATGGACATAATGATGTAAACCTCATAACTGGTATTGTACCAATATTTGTACAATGGCGCTTAAATACACTAAAAATAAAAAAAATAAAAAAACAATACTAGTAGCGATGGAAAGAAAACACGCTGCCAGTAGGTACATTAGCAGCAGCGTGGGAGTGAACAAGCGCTGCAGCTATTTGTCCTAGCAGTAGCGCGTGTGGCACGTGTTACTGCTAAGAAATAGCTATAGCGCCTTATTAGTAGCGCGCCTACCCGCGCTACTAGTGAGCACAAAACCAGCGCTATTGCTAGGGTTTTCCCTAATAGTGAAGAGGTATGATCAAAGTGTTACTTGCCTTGTTGACGATCTGCAAACCCTAGAGACTCGTAGTAGCATGCTTCGCACTCTGAAAACTCTATCGCAGACAAACAATAGCATACATAAGCAATGAAGCAAAGATGTAAGGGTAAAAATCAGATATGAAAGTCCAAACTGAAAGTTCAACTGAAGAGCTTTGATTTGCAAAAGGAATCAATCGAATCGGAGCTACAGAACTGAAAGTACGATCAAAAGAACTTCGAAATCAAATCTTCTTGAAACCAAATTTTAAATTTTCAAAACCATGTTCATATTGATTAACTGGGAAGAGGACTTCGAGACGAAGATTTTGGCGTTGGTTTCACTGGATTTGGATGAATGGTTGAAAAGTTGCAAGGGTTTGAAGATCATGGGCTAATCTACGATAAAAGTATTCACGGATAGGACCCTGGCCGAAAATAAAACAAAAAAAGAAAATCTATCGGACGAACGCCCGCTAACAGTGGCAAACTAACGGATTCGTTCGTTATTAGATCTAAACGAACGAACATTCGTAGAATAGATCTAAACTGAGAAAACCGATCAAACCGGCAGAAAACCGAGAAAAACCCTAATACTAAAAATAACCAATCTAGACCTAAAACTGAAAAAACCGGATGAACCGGCGAACCGGGCGGTTCCCTTCCGGTCAACGGCGGCGGTGGCAGCGGGCGGGGCGGTGTCTCCGGCGGGGCTGCGGGTGGCGGGGCGGCGCGGCAAGTGGCAGCGGCGAGCGCGGCAGGCGGCAGCTGCTGCGGCGGTTTGCTGCGGCGGTGGCGTTGGTGGCAAGAGGGGGCTAGGGCGGCGGCTTATAAAGGCCCCTCGAGGTCTCCGACTTCGGAGAGGGGGCGCACGGGCGGCGGTGATTCGGACTCGTTGCCGGAGTCCGGCGCGGACACGGGCGGCGCGAGGCAGCGGGCGCTGGGCCGAGGCCTGGTATCCCAGCTAGGCCGGCCCAGTTCGGCGCGCGACATTTTTTTTAAAAAAAATGCGCCGAAGAAAAATCCTAAATAATTATAAAATATTCTAAAAATGCCAAAAACAATTTTCACTGTCCAAATAAAATATTTATAACAAAGTGAACATTTTTCTGGCCTAAAAAGCAATTTGAAAAATGCAAATTTTTAAGTCAAATAAAATAGCAGAAAAATCCAAATACAATATTTATTTGATTTTTAACATTTTCCTCCAATATTCCTTTTATTTTGGAGAAGTCCTTTTATCTCCTCTCTTTTATTTTTTTATTGGAAATATTTTGGAGAGAAAAATATTAAAACCAAAGTGATCCTCTTTTCAATTTTGAACAAAATTCAAAATATGAAAATAGTGAAATCCCCAACTCTCTCCATGGGTCCTTGAGTTACTTAGGATTTCTAGGATCGCAAACGAGATGCAAAATAAAATATGATATGCATATGATGACCTATGTATAACATTCCAAATTGAAAATTTGGGATTTTAGAAACCTACCCCCCTTAAGATGAATCTCGCCCTCGAGATTCGGGTTGGCTAGAAAATAGGTGTGGATGGTCTTTCTGTAGATCTTCCTCTCATTCCCAGGTGGCTTCATCCTCGGTATGGTGGCTCCACTGAACTTTGCAAAACTTGATAACCTTGCCGTGGGTAACTCGGCTGGCAAACTCGAGAATCTTGACGGGTTTCTCCTCGTAGGTCAAATCACTATCCAACTGAATTGCTTCTAGGGGCACTATATCTCTCAGAGAGATATCGGCCATCTCTGCATGGCACTTCTTCAACTGGGAAACCTAAAACACATCATGAACTCCTGACAGTCCTTCGGGTAACTCCAAATTATAGGCAACTTCTCCCATACGTTCCAAAACTTGGTATGGTCCTACAAATCTCGGGGCTAACTTTCCCTTAACTCCAAAACGTTTAACTCCTCGGAGAGGTGACACACGAAGATATGCTCTATCTCCAATTTCATAGACTACCTCATTGCATTTTGAATCTGCGTAACTCTTCTACCTGGACTGGGCTACCTTGAGTCTGTCGCGAATCAACTTAACCATCTCTTAGGATTCTTTGATCAAATCCGGTCCAAACAACTGACGTTCTCCAACTTCATCCCACATCAACGGTGTCTTGCACCTCCTTCCATACAAGGCTTCGAAAGGGGCCATCTTCAGACTAGCTTGATAACTGTTGTTGTATGAGACATATGTAAGGCAAATTATCATCCAAACTAGATCCATAATCTAGCGCACAAGCTCTCAACATGTCCTCCAGAATCTAATTAACTATCTCGGTCTGTCCATCTATCTGCTGGTGAAAGGCTGTAGTAATCCTGCTGGCTTCTGATGCTCTGCCTTCACTCTCTGACATACATCACATACGGCTACATACTCGGCATTATCCTTCTTCATACCAGTCCACCAGAAACGTTCC
This sequence comes from Triticum aestivum, assembly GCF_018294505.1. Lineage (NCBI taxonomy): Eukaryota > Viridiplantae > Streptophyta > Magnoliopsida > Poales > Poaceae > Triticum > Triticum aestivum. The sequence goes on from NC_057800.1 coordinate 92,048,802, forward strand.
TTCAAATCCAAATACATTTTGGTGTTTCCTGGGTGAATTGAGTATGGCGAGTCATGAGCTTCCTGTAGTATTAACTTCCTGATTTCTACATTATTGGGTACATATACTCGGTCCTCAAACCATAAAGTGTCGTGCTCATCCTCATGAAACCTTTGGCTTTTCCTTTGCTCATTTTCTCCATTATCTCAGCAATCTCCTTATCATACTTTTGAGCTTCTTGAATCTTTCCCAATAATGTTGACTGTACCTCCATTGCTGCGACAAAACCTCTAGGGACTATCTCCATGCGAAGCTCCCTGAGATCTTCGACCAACTCCTGCGGAAATCCTCCGCTTACGAGGGTATTGGCATAACTCTTCCGGCTCAAAGCGTCTGCTACGACATAAACCTTGCCTGGATGATTTCTGCATATTTTTCTAAGTCAAATAAAATAGCAGAAAAATCCAAATAAAATATTTATTTGATTTTTAACATTTTCCTCCAATATTCCTTTTATTTTGGAGAAGTCCTTTTATCTCCTCCCTTTTATTTTTTTATATTGGAAATATTTTGAAGAGAAAATATTAAAACCCAAGTGATCCTCTTTTCAATTTTGAACAAAATTCAAAATATGAAAATAGTGAAATCCCCAACTCTCTCCGTGGGTCCTTGAGTTCCTTAGGATTTCTTGGATCACAAACGAGATGCAAAATAAAATATGATATGCATATGATGACCTATGTATAACATTCCAAATTGAAAATTTGGGATGTTACAATGGGCGCCCTCCGCTAACGCCCTATGCTAGCCCCAGCAGCTGCAGAGGACACTCCGCCCGCGGGCGTGGACGCGGGGGTGAGGTGGCCACATCTGGGGTGGGCGGAGCGGTGCAAACCGCCCGACCGCCCAAGTCATGGAGCCACTCCGCCGACAGGGCCTGTGAGTTGATCGTGAGCATGCAATGCAATCCTTGAACCTGGATCCGGCTCCCCGACACCTTCGCGGAGGAGATGGTGGAGCGCGCGCCTCTAGGCTAGTGGCTGTAGCAGGACGGCTGCTGCAACAGACCTTCCTGGGTGGCAACGGACCTCACCCCCTCCGACATCATGTTCCTGAGGCGTGGGTGGAAGTCGTTTGCCCTCGCTCGTGGCTTGAAGGAGGGGCATATCCTCCACTTAAAGTACGACGGACTACCACGCTCTTCATGAAGATCTTTAGGGTCACTGGCTGCCGCCTGAAGTGCTGCATGGAGAGCGACGACAGCGACTCCACCGGCGATGATGACGGTGACATGTCCCCCTCCGATGGGACCAGTAGTAGTAGCAGCTTCCCTAGCGTTAAGAGCAAGGACGTGGACTCTGAGTAGGGTGCAATCGGTGCCCAAGCCGGCGTCCTGGGAGCAGCGGCCTTCGCGAGGAGGTTTCCTTTTGTTTCTTTTCTTTTTCCCTGCATCGGAACGACATGGCCCTGTGGGGGCGTGTAAGAAACTGTGGCGCTTGTACCATTAACTTAATGCTTTTGTGATCCAAATTTAAGTTTGATCTCGGCTCCCCTTGTTAGGCTTGCCCCCTTCTTCGCAATTGCCTTAGCGCTTTGCGTCGCTTGGACCCAGCCCCGAGCAAGCCTAAGCCGACCCTGGTATGTCAGGTCACGATGCTTGGAACCAGGCCAGGAAGTGAGGGGCCCGAGGTCCGATAAGAGCTCCTGAGGCACGATGCCCAGGAGGTCCCCCCTTGACGCGCAAGCGGCTCACGTGAGAGAAGAGGCTTCCGCCCTGGACGAGGTCATGAAGAGAGGGAACGCCACCAAAGGACTCCGAGCCGCGTTGGATGGTTAACTTAGCTTTTTGAGGTGCAGCGTGAAGCGGCATGGCTCACGGGAAATTCACACGACGCCAGTATGCGTTCCTCCTAAGTTGCTTCTCTGTCCGCCTTCCATCTGCGATAGATCAATGTAAGCCCCGCAAGGGGTGCGTGAAAAATTGATGCCCTTTGCACCTCAACTAATGCCTTCATGATATAAACCATGTACACCCTCCCCATGTTTCCTCATGGGCTCGCCCCTCTTTTTCTTGCTCACCAAGAATTCCCTACATCTTCGGGGCCCTATGTAAGTGCATCTAGTGCCACCCCTAGTTGGTTTTGGAGTATTGACGACAAACCTAGTTGAGGGACTAATGTGTTTGTGAGAATTGCAGGATAACACAGGTAGAGGTCCCTCATTGATTCGGTTTTCCTACCAGAGATGACCCCTAAAAATGTATGAAGACATTGAAGTCAAAGGTGGTATGCGAAGACATTCACATTGAAGACTATGACAAGAGAAGACATCGCATGAAGACTATGGAGCGCGAAGACTTAGCAGTTTCGTCGTTCTGTGTTTTTCTTTGTTGAGTCATAGGAACCACCGCACTGTTAAGTGGGGTCCAAGTGAACCAGTCAGAATGACTGAAATGATGCTTAACCAAAATCCTATGTCTTCGAGTGAAGACTATGAGAGCAAATCTTGTCCAGAGTTGGATAAGTCAGCTTTGATTGTAGCCTAAGTAAAGTTGCCGTGTGTGTTTGAAATCTGACCATTGGAACATGTGTCAGTTCCTTAGTGACCGAGGGTCATTCTAGACAAATCAGGCCGGGTTGCCTAGTGCCTATAAATAGCGCACCCCCCACAACCATAAAGGGTTGGTTGCTCAGAGTTAGTGTACGGCTTTTGTCGTTTGAGAGAAACCCACCTCGAAGCCTTTGAGAGAGAATTCCTTGCGAGGATAAAGCCCTAACCACCCAGAGCCAAAGAGAGTTAGGCATCACTGAAGTCTTCCTATCTGTGTGATCTGAAGACTTATTACACTTGAGGACTGTGAATCCTCCAGCCGGTTAGGCGTCGCGTTCTGAGCATCCAAGAGCCATTGTGGATCGTCGGTGAACGAAGTCTGTGAAGGTTTGGAAGTCTACCTTTAAGACTTACCAGAGTGATTGGGCAAGGACTGGGTGTCCTTAGCTCAAGGGGAATAAGGTGAAGACGCGGTCTTATGAGTTGAATCTCAGCCTCCCTAACCAGACATACAGTTTTCACAGCAACTGGAACTGGTCCAACAAATCATTGTCTTCAACGAGTCACTGGTTTCATCCTTCCCATTCCTTTACTTACTGTTGGCCCTGGTGAAGTCATTGCATGATTGCATTATCTTTTGTCTTCATTGAGCGACTGCTTGTTCTGATTGGTTTCACTATATCTTCCTACCTGATCTTTACTGCCTAGTTGCTATTAGTCATTGTGCTTTCACTTCATTGAATACTTGACTATGGTCTGCCTAGTGTAGTCTACCTTCCACTGCATGGTAATAGGTTTATTTCTATCGTTTGTCTTCGAAACTTCCATGTTTTGAAGACTTTCATAAAAATCGTCTATTCACCCCCCCTCTAGTCGGTCACTAGCACTTTCAATTGGTATGAGAGCAAGGTACTCCCTTGTTCTGTGTGATTCGGTTTAACCACCTGGAGTTTTAGCTATGTCGACTGCAGGGATAATCAAAGTCTCCGCTGCGTGCCCAGTCTTCGATGGAATTGAATATCCCTACTGGAAGAATAAGATGCGCATGCATATTGAAGCCATTGATGTCGACCTATGGTATGTCGTCAAGAATGGCCTTCCCAAGGCTGGTGAAGGTGTCACCGCTGCTGATGTCAAGAAGTTCGTTCAACTGGACTCCACTGCCAAGAACATCATCTGTGGTCATCTGACCAAAGGACAATATGGCCGTGTGAGTGCTTTGGAAACATCTAAGCTAGTGTGGGACTGGCTCTCCAAGGTCAACGAAGGCGTCTCAACCCAGAGAGATCTGAGAATCAATGTCCTTCACAACCTCTTCAACCGCTTCAAGAGAAATGACAATGAGAATGTTTAGCTCACGTTTGATCGACTCACTAACATCACAAATGAGCTTCAAGCCCTCGGCGCCACTGAGATCACCAAGCATGAAGTTGTCAAGACACTCTTGAGATCACTTGGCAGCTCGTTTGACACCCTAGCCCTGATGATTCAAGAACATCCTGACTTCAAAACACTCGATCCGTCTGACATACTTGAGAGGCTCAACACACACGAGTTTCAGCTTTCTGAGAAAAGAGACATCTACGGTCCCAACTATGGGCGAACTCGTGCCTTGAAGGCAAAAGTTGTCTCCTCATCTGAAGAAGAATCTGACAGCAGTTCTGATGATCCTGAAGACATTGGAAAGGAGCTTGCTATGCTTGTGAAGAAGTTCCAAAAATTCATCAAGAAGAAAGGCTTCAGAAAGTCCTCACGATCAAGCTCAAGGAATGATGAAGCTTCTTCTCATGACTACAAGAAGAGAACATGCCACAAGTGCAAGAAACCTGGCCACTACATCTCCGAGTGTCCACAGTGGGACAATGAGAACAAGATGAAAAAGAAGAGCAAGGAGTATGATTCTGACGACAAGAAGAAGAAGAAATACTCAAAGTCTTCATCGCACAAGAAGAGCTCATCTGGCAAGGCACGTGCGTTTGTTGGCAAGGAAATGGATTCCAAGGAGGAGTCCGCTTCTGAGGAGACGGAGATGGAGTTTGAGGAGGAGTCCGATTCTGGCGTTGCGAGTCTGGCTACAGCATACGTTGCCAAGTCCATCTTCAACACTGAAGACAATAACTCCGCCACTGACACCGATGCAAATGACAAGGACTACTCCGCTCCTACCAACTGCTTCATGGCACGCAGTGCCAAGGGTACGACACCAGCTGCTTCAGAATGGATTATTGATAGTGGGTGTACTAATCACATGACTAGCAAGCGAAGTCTTCTTATGGACTCAACCTTACGTCCATCTGACAAAAGTCACATCACATTTGCTGACACTGGTAAAAGTAAGGTATTGGGTCTAGGTAGAGTTGCAATCTCAAAGGATCAACACATGGATAAAGTCATGCTTGTTGAATCCCTTGGTTTCAACTTAATGTCTGTCTCAATGCTTTGCAATTTAAACATAATTGTGATGTTTGGAAAATATCATTGCCTTTTTCTAATGGAATCTGACAAGTCTCTAGTGTTTGAAGGGTATCGGAAAGATGATTTGTACGTGGTAGATTTCTCAGCAGGACCACAACTTGTCGTATGTCTTCTAGCAAAAGCTTCAGAATGTTGGCTCTGGCATCGGAGGCTAGGGCATGCTGGCATGAGGAACTTGCACACTCTTGCAAGAAAGAAGCATGTCATAGGCACCAAAGGCGTCAAGTTCAAGAAGGATCACTTATGCGGTGCCTGTGAAGCAGGAAAGATGACAAGGGCCAAGCATCCCTCGAAGACAATCATGACAACGACTCAACCCTTCGAACTGCTCCACATGGACCTCTTCGGTCCCACTCACTACTCAACTCTTACTACTACTGCTTGTCTCTATGGCTTTGTCATTGTTGATGATTATTCAAGATATACTTGGGTGCATATAATCCTCTACAAGAGTAAAGTGTAGGATGTCTTCAGACGCTTCGCCAATCGAGCCATGAACAACTATGGCGTCAAGATAAAGCACATCAGAAGTGACAGTGGCACTGAATTCAAGAACACTGGGCTAGATACATATCTTGATACTTTGGGCATCACACATGAATTCTCAGCTCCGTGCACGCCACAGCAGAATGGCGTTATCGAACACAAGAACAGAACACTTATTGAGATGGCTCGGGCGATGCTTGATGAATACAAGACTCCAAGAAAATTCTGGCCTGAAGCCATTGATACTGCATGCCATATCATCAACCGTGTTTATCTTCACAAGCTTCTGAACAAGACATCCTATGAGCTCCTTACTGGCAAGAAGCCAAATGTTAGTTACTTCAGAGTATTTGGTGCGAGGTGCTCGATCAAGGATCCACATCACACTTCAAAGTTTGCACCAAAAGCACATGAAGATTTTATGCTTGGATATGGAAAGGATTCACACTCCTACACAGTCTTCAACCTCTTTCACTATAAAGTGGTTGAAACTATGGATGTGCGTTTCGATGAGACTAACGGCTCGCAAAGAGAGCACCTGCCAAATGTGCTAGATGAAGTTCCATCCAGTGAATCAATCAAACTTATGGGAACTGGAGAAATCATACCATCTGAAGCTTAGCCTGAAGAGGAACTTATCATCTCCGCACCTGATCAACCTGAAGACAGTGCTCAGCCTGAAGACAATCCTTCTAACGATGAAAATGGTCAGCAAGAGCAAAATCTTCGTCATGTACATCCTCGTGTTGCAAATGAAGTACAGATTGAGAGAATAATTGATAGCATCAATGCACCAGGTCCACTCACTCGTTCAAGGGCAACACAGCTAGCTAATTTCTGTGGGCACTTTGCATTCGTATCAATATCTAAACCCAAGAAAGTTGATGAAACCTTCATGGAGCCTGAATGGATTCAAGCTATGCAAGAAGAGCTTCAGCAATTTGAACTTAATAATGTATGGGAACTGGTTAAGCGTCCTGATCCTCGCAAGCACAATATAATAGGCACCAAATGGATATATCGCAACAAGCAAGATGAGCATGGTCAAGTTGTCAGAAACAAAGCTGGTCTCATTGCTCAAGGATACACTCAAGTTGAAGGGATTAACTTCGATGAAACATTTGCTCCTGTGGCTAGACTTGAAGCCATACGCATACTGGTGGCCTATGCAAATCATCATAACATTCTTCTGCATCAAATGGATGTGAAGAGTGCTTTTCTCAATGGCAAGATTGACGAAGAAGTGTATGTTGGACAACCTCCTGGCTTTGAAGATCCAAAACATCCTGATATGGTGTACAAGCTCAACAAGGCACTGTATATGGCCTCAAACAAGCCCCAAGGGCTTGGTATGACACACTCAAAGACTTCCTGAAGAGCAAAGGCTTCAAACCTGGTTCCCTCGACCCCACTCTCTTCACGAAGACATATGATGGTGAACTGTTTGTGTGCCAAATATATGTGGATGACATTATCTTCAGCTGCACCAATCATAAATACACTGATGAGTTTGGATATATGATGCAAGAGCAATATCAGATGTCCATGATGGGAGAGCTGAAGTTCTTCCTTGGTCTTCAAATACGTCAGCAACGCAACGGCATCTTTATATCTCAAGATAAATACCTCAAAGATTGCCTAAAGAAATTTGGAATGCAAGATTGCAAAGGCTACAACACGACAATGCCAGCCAAACATCATCTGGGTCCCGACGACAATGGTAAAGAGTTCGATCAAAAGGTATATCGCTCCATGATTGGTTCCTTACTTTATTTATGTGCATCCAGGCCAGATATCATGCTTAGTGTTTGCATGTGTGCCCGGTTCCAAGCGGCAGCAAAGGAATCACATCACTTAGCTGTGAAGCGAATTCTCAGATATTTGGCTCACACCCCAACACTAGGATTATGGTATCCAAAGGGCCTAGAGTTTGATCTAGTTTGATTCTCGGATGCTGATTATGCTGGTGACAAGGTGGATCACAAGTCTACATCAGGCACATGCCATTTTCTGGGACGATCACTTGTATGTTGGTCTTCAAAGAAGCAAAACTGTGTATCTCTCTCCACTGCTGAATCTGAATACATTGCTGCTGGATCTTGCTGTGCTCAACTTCTATGGATGAAGCAAACACTCAAAGACTATGGCATTCACCTGAAGCAAGTGCCACTCTACTGCGACAACGAAAGCGCCATCAAGATTGCCAACAACCCAGTTCAGTACTCGAAGACAAAGCACATTGAAATTCGTCATCACTTTCTCAGAGATCATGTTGTGAAGGAAGATATTGATATCATACACGTCAACACTGAAGAGCAATTGGCACATATCTTCACCAAGCCCTTGGATGATAAGAGGTTTTGCAAGTTACGGTGTGAGCTAAATATCTTGGAATCCTCAAATGTCCTGTGATCAGGCACACATCCTAACACTTATGCATGTTGATGACTTAGATGTGCAGCACACGAAGTAAAGTATATCTTCAATAAATGAAGACTTACATTCTGAGTGTGAATACATTAATGTGGAATTTGACTTCAGAGCGCCATGATAATTGTGCACCGTGTCTTGGTCTAATACTTCCTATACGGTGGGTAACACCGCCACCAAATTCTTCTGTTGAAGTGTTTTACCCATGGTGTTACATTTGCTATGTCTTCACATTTGGTTTATCTTCATTTTCAACTGTCTTAATGATTATCTTCACTATGTTGATATGATTGTCTTCTGGTATATACTGATTTGGTTTGGTTTCTGTCCTCTACAGCATTCACTTATAGCTATGGCTTCTTGATGAATCTTTTGAACTAAGTAAATGTGATCGGACCCTAACCCCTCTATGCTTCTTTCCTAAGTCTGTCTATCCAAATCATATGCATTCTATTGACACTTTCAAATGTCTTCTCTGCCTCCATGTCAGCAGAAGACACAGAGACAAACATTAATCCATTTTCAATGCTAAAACCTTTCACCTAAAACCCGGAGAAGTGGGAACGACCACCCGACAATCCAGGCGTGCGTGGGAACGTGGAACAACCTCCGATGTGTTGCATGATAGCCACGTGTCCCTCAGATGTGAATCACCAGGGGCACTTGTGTAATAACTCTGTGCCGTCCCTATCCCTATAAATACACGCCTCACCACAGTAATTATCCTTTATTCCACTCTCGCACAAACCCTAGCGCCACCGCTAGCCCTCGACAATGCTGGCGACGAAGCGCTTAGCTGCCGCGACCTCATCGACGCTGTCTTCACGCCGGCCGCAGACATCGTCTTCTCCGCCGTCGCCATAGGTGTCCTCCGTCGCCAAGTTAGGGCACGGACGATCGAACTGCTCGGCCTCCTCTCCCACTCCGTCTAGCAGTTCTTCGTGTGGTAAATAAAACTTCCTTTTTACGGCCCCCTTTGATCCTATAGATTCATCACTTTCTACCACAAGAAGTTTCTATTCACACAATTGGATCTATTTCATACTGCATCTCATAATATGCCTAGTATGTTCATTTATGCTTCACAAAGAAGTTAGATTCCTCACTTGTACTTATTCATGGATTCGTACAAATCTGGAACCAACTCTCTATCTATGAGTGAATGTCTTCGCACTATGAGGTCAATGTCTTCTAAAATGATTTATCTTCAAAATCTTCTGAGAATGCATATGACCTCTTCCCCTTCCCTCGCACCTTAATGCTGTCACAGGTACATGTCCGTGGGAGAATCCCTTGGTTCTCATAGTCTGCATTCATTTGCAGAATTCTTATAGCATCACATTAACTCTCCCGAAGCCAGTTCCTGTTTGACCAGAAAGCGGAAGCCTTTGAAGCCTTTAAACGTGTTGAAGCCCTTCAGTTTAAGCTTCATGGCACCAGAGAAACCTACAAGAAAGGGTGGCAGACAGCATCGTGGCAACACCTCAAGATATTTGCCTCCTGACCTATATGAGCTGTACAAGACAGATCCATAGGAGGACTACAATCAGCGAAAAACTCGAATCCAATGGATTCGAAGATATTGGGCGGAACAGTGGTTCAAGTACAGGTTCGTGACCAAGGAGTATGCTGAGAAGAATGCCATCAAACGACCATGAGGAGACATTCTATACAGAAATCTTCAACCCAAGTCCAGAGCTGAAGCCATTGAACAAGGCTTCTATCCTTGCATGGTCCATGGACCGCAGCCTGCGGATGCATAACCATCTTCATTACTATGGTGCCGCGATGATAATATGTTCAAGCGCAACCTTCAGTTTGCCAGGAACTCGGCCAAAGAGAACAAGAAGTCACGAGGCTTAGACTTCAATCCAGGCCCCTCTGCTCCTCGTGCTGATGGCACACGCGAAGCTGAACCCAATCTTGTTGGGCCCTTCTACAACCTGGAAGGTCTCATCACTCATATCATGGTTCAAGGGACAGCCGTGGATGAGCCTGCAGATGACGCTGAATCTGATGAAGTGCCTGCGCCGCCAAAGCCAAAGAAACTGAAGAAGCCTAAAGCTTCAAAGCCTGCTCCTGCACAAAAGTCTTACAGGCGAAGCCTCTGGCCACTGCACCTCCTGAACACAGTGTGCAGTCTAAAGATTTGTCACGCATCTCCAAGCCCTCAAGAGTGAAGATGCCCTTGCAACCCACCAGCCAAGAACTGACTGCTGCTGCTATTCTGCGCAATGACGCCATTGAAATGTCCAGTGATGAAGATCTTGCAGATGACACTCTTGAGCAACTGATTAAGAGCAAAGAAGAAGCATAAATCTTCAATGATTTGCCTCTCTTTGACGTAGCAATCCTCCACAACTTCATTGATGAGTGGTTTGAAACCCCCAATCTCAGCTTTGATGATCTGCAACTTCCAATTGGCCTCAGCGTCGCCTTCATTGGCGTCATTGCTTCTGAGCTAGCTCTAGCTCAGCGCATTGTTGCACTGAAGCAAAAGATCGACTATGAGAAAGCCCAGTTCAAGAAGCACATGGACAAGCTCAGCGTGCAAGATGTGAAAAACTTCAAGATTATGTTGCACGAGCTCAAGGAAGCCTTTCTCAAGAAACATGAAGAAGCTAAAGGGTCTCGTGAGTGCATGAAGAGTCTGGCTGACAAGTGTGTGCAAGCCTACAATGAAGCTGAGAAGCGCAAGGCTCTTGGGTGTCCTGGCATCGACCCCAGAATGGCGGCCAAGCCAAAGAAGAAGAAGACAGCTGTGGCCGAACCCGAAGCAACAAGGCAGGAAGTACATCCCATTGTCTTCCCTGCCAGTATGACAGGTTCGAAGCCTAAGGTCCCCATAGTTGCTTCAGAACCAAAGAAGACAAGGGCTGCCGAGGCTGAAGCCAGAAAGAGGAAAAATCCTGAAGCTTCTGATGTCGCTCCCTCCAAGAAGAATCACAAAACCAAGAAAGATCGGGCTGCTCCCACAGAGCCCCTTGTTGTCGAGCCCATCTCGGCTGCTCGTCCTGCCTCTTCGCATCAAGAACGACGGATGATAGTTCATGAGCCTGCTTCCACAGAGGCTCCTGAAGCTGAAGACATTCCAGTAGTTGACCCCACCGCTGCTGAAGACATTGGTCACCATGACAATGTTGAAGATGATGAAGTCCTTCCTCAGATCGATCACCAATTGGTATCATCGCCTGTGCTCACGCACAGCGAACTCATCAGCATTGGTCGTCCTCTGACGCCAACTGCTCAGGATGCATCGTGGGCTGATCACCCACAGAGACAAGACACTCCAAGCTCTCCCCCACCACAAGCTACCCCAACAGTGCAAAATGATGATGACTTTGAGGCCCCGCATGCTCCATCTCCACAAGCGTCGCCCGCATTATGCAGGCTTCGCAAAGGACCCCGGCCCCAAGTCACTCCCACAATGCACGTGTCTGAATCCGAAGCCAAAATGGCTGAAGATGTTCCGGCTGCATCAGCCGATGAAGAAGAAGATGAAGAAGAAGCCCCAAGAGTTACTAGAGTTGCTACACCCCCGTCTCACCAAGATGTTGTTCTCGAGGAGAACGTGACTGACCCTCCAGCTTCTGAAGTGGAGGTTCACAACCCTAAGGAGGCCACCAACATCACTACTGACGCCAATGACGTTGTCATGGTTGAAGCCAATACGGCGCCAGAAGCCAATGAGGCATCAGAAGTCAATGCTGCAACACCTGAAGTCAATGCTGCAGCACCTGAGGTCCAAGCACCTGAAGCACATGTGGCCCCTGAAGCCCATGAAGACAATGCCAATGCCCCTGTTCCCCCTCCAAGACCTCACACAATGGAGCTGGCATTTGATCGTGGTCAGCCAGTTATGGTTCGATGGCCCATTCTGACTCCTCCGCCTGCTGCTGGTCCACAATTTGAGTACCACGTCGAGCACAGGCCTCAATTTCAAAAGCCCAAGCCAAGACTTCCACGATTCCCAGGCACTGCCACTTCACCTGGGGTCTTCAATGCAAATGGCTTCGTGGCACATAATACCTTCTTCAACAGCTCCAAGAACCCCTATACAAGACCGTGCATTTCCTCAGATTGGTTCTGGAGCTATCAGCAGCGCAGCTACTATTCCTGTGTCCTATACAATCAAGGGCGCATATTTCCACATATGCGCCTCGACTCTGAAGTTATAGCTGGTCTGCCCTGCCTCGAAGAAGCATTGGACTATTTCAGAGATGCTGGTCTGTTGCAGTTCGTCACTGACAAGGAGCACTGGAATGAAGAATTGCTGCTTCAATTCTATGCCACTCTTCATATTCGAGGCTACAACAGGGATCCGAAGACTTGGGTCCTTGAGTGGATGACAGGCAATGTCCATCATGAAGCTAAAGCTCTTGATATCATTGAGCTCACAGGCCTTCCCACTCCTGGTGAATACTATGAATCAGGTTGTCAACAACATCAAAATGTCTTGGAAAGTATCTTTCAGAAGCCAGAACCCAACATGAGTTAAATGCTGGGCATGATGAAGCCTGTGCCTCATGACACTGAATACCCATCTGAGTTCTTTGTTGAAGACCTAGAGTCCCTGCCTCGCACCATTTACCACATCATCAGGAAGAACCTATGGCCTGTCAAAGGACACTCATCTGCAGCGAAGCTTGAAGGAGCAGTGAAGACTTTGGTTTTCTATATCTTCAATGGCATCAGCTTCAATACTCAAGACTTCTTCATCAAGTAGTTGGTTGCGTCTGGCTCTGACATCTTTGGATTGAAATTCTATGCTCCATGGGTCATGCGTCTGATAAAGTGTCACTCAGCTTTGAACTATCAGCCGTCTGCGCACAATCATCTTATATTCTTGCCCGAGGTTGATCTGTCAGTTGAAGCCATTTACCCAGAGCCTGCTAAGGATCCCATTTATCTTCACAATGCTGATCACCAAAGCTTCACTCAGCCCATTGTAGGGATTCCAGCCATTTCTCGTGTTTATCCTCTGGCTGGAAACACACGTGTCCCTCGTGCTCAAACTGATGTCACTGGTAGAACCATTGCGCAAAGGCCACAAAGACAATCTTGTGTCCTCAATGACCAAGAGCTTCTCGTCGCGGTGCATCAGAAACAAGACAAACATCACGACTGGCTTAAGCGTCAGATGCAAAGCCTCTTGGTGGATGTCAACCGCATTCGCAATCTTGCCACCAAGAATGCCTTTGTCACTCATGAAACTTGTCGGAGGTCGTGGAAGAGTTTGACCCTACTGAGTGCTGAAGCTGATCTGCATGACGATGGCTTCACCGAACGCTTCAAGTTTGACTCAACTCCTCCCAGAAATGCTCACTTGCGTCAGACTCCCTCACTTGAAGACTCTGAATACTCGTCCTCAGCTACGACCGTAAATGCCAGAGTCATCGATGACCAAGATGATGCAACATCACCTCCTCCACCTTCAGCGCGAATCAACACTGCACCAAGTTCGTCTGCACCGCCAACCAACACCGACGACCCTGCTGCTTCACCAACTCCTCAAGGGAACGAGTAGGTGCTCTATGTCTTCAAACCTTTTTGGTCCTTACTGACATAAGGGGGAGAAGAATATGAGTTTGATAGTCTTCAAGCGGGTCCATATGGGCGGTGGTTTTATATTTTGCCTAGTGTTTACAACTCTCGCTTTCTGATACATTTGGTTCTTTGAGTTGTAACACTTAAACTAGATGGTCGTCTGCTACTTATTTGCTATTCTGTGATGCAATGATAAATTCCGCATGAGTGATGATAACTTCCGCACTTAGGTCATTCTGCAGACGTCCATTTTTCATTATGCATGTCATTATCTTCACATACTTTTCATGCATGATGAATTGTCATCATAAGTTGAAGAGGATCTCCACAAGTACAACCTGCCATGTGCATTTGCATACCAAAAGCAAATTACTTATATGCACATCTTCAGGGGGAGCCTTTTCCACTTATGAAGACAATCCCCTATCCTTTACAATTTCACATATTTTATTCCCCATTGAAAACATCAACTAGTTTGTCATCAATCACCAAAAAGGGGGAGATTGTAAGTGCATCTAGTGCCACCCCTAGTTGGTTTTGGAGTATTGACGACAAACCTAGTTGAGGGACTAATGTGTTTGTGAGAATTGCAGGATAACACAGGTAGAAGTCCCTCATTGATTCGGTTTTCCTACCAGAGATGACCCCTAAAAATGTATGAAGACATTGAAGTCAAAGGTGGTATGTGAAGACATTCATATTGAAGACTATGACAAGAGAAGACATTGCGTGAAGACTATGGAGTGTGAAGACTTAGCAGTTTCGTCGTTCTGTGTTTTTCTTTGTTGAGTCATAGGAACCACCGCACTGTTAAGTGGGGTCCAAGTGAACCAGTCAGAATGACTGAAGTGATGCTTAACCAAAATCCTATGTCTTCGAGTGAAGACTATGAGAGCAAATCTTGTCCAGAGTTGGATAAGTCAGCTTTGCTTGTAGCCCAAGTTGCCGTGTGTGTTTGAAATATGACCGTTGGAACACGTGTCAGTTCCTTAGTGACCGAGGGTCATTTCAGACAAATCAGGTCGGGTTGCCTAGTGGCTATAAATAGCCCACCCCCCCACAACCATAAAGGGTTGGCTGCTCAGAGTTAGTGTACGGCTTTTGTCGTTTGAGAGCAACCCACCTCGAAGCCTTTGAGAGAGAATTCCTTGCGAGGATAAAGCCCTAACCACCCAGAGCCAAAGAGAGTTAGGCATCACTAAAGTCTTCCTGTCTGTGTGATCTGAAGACTTATTACACTTGAGGACTGTGAATCCTCCAGCCGGTTAGGCGTCACATTCTGAGCATCCAAGAGTCATTGTGGATCGCCGGTGAACGAAGTCTGTGAAGGTTTGGAAGTCTACCTTCAAGACTTACCAGAGTGATTGGGCAAGGACTGGGTGTCCTTAGCTCAAGGGGAATAAGCTGAAGACGCGGTCTTCTGAGTTGAATCTCAACCTCGCTAACCAGACGTACAGTTGTCACATGAACTGGAACTGGTCCAACAAATCATTGTCTTCAACGAGTCACTGGTTTCATCCTTCTCAATCCTTTACTTACTGTTGGCCCTGGTGAAGTCATTGTATGATTGCATTATCTTTTGTCTTCATTGAGTGACTGCTTGTTCTGATTGGTTTCACTATATCTTCCTACCTGATCTTTACTGCCTAGTTGCTATTAGTCATTGTGCTTTCACTTCATTGAATACTTGACTATGGTCTGCCATGTGTAGTCTACCTTCGACTGCATGGTAATAGGTTTATTTCTATCGTTTGTCTTCGAAACTTCCATGTTTCGAAGACTTTCATGAAAATCGCCTATTCACCCCCCCTCTAGTCGATCACTAGCACTTTCACCCTGGCCATGTCCAGGCCCCAGCCGCCCTTGGTATGTCAGGTCGCGATGCCTGGAACAAGGCAAGGGGGTGAGGGGTGCTACCTCTTGAGCACTGCGTTGGTTTTCCCCGAAGAGGAAGGGATGATGCAACAAAGTAGCGTAAGTATTTCCCTCAGTTTTTGAGAACCAAGGTATCAATCCAGTAGGAGGCTACACGCGAGTCCCTCGCACCTGCACAAAACAAATAAATCCTCGCAACCAACGCGATAAGGGGTTGTCAATCCCTACATGGCCACTTACGAGAGTGAGATCTGATAGATATGATAAGATAATATTTTTGGCATTTTTATGATAAAGATGCCAACTGAAATAAAAGCAAAGGAAATAACTAAGTATTGGAAGATTAATATGATGAAGATAGACCCGAGGGCCATAGGTTTCACTAGTGGCTTCTCTCAAGAGCATAGGTATTTTACGGTGGGTGAACAAATTACTGTTGAGCAATTGACAGAACCGAGCATAGTTATGAGAAGATCTAGGTATGATCATGTATATAGGTATCACGTCCGAGACAAGTAGACCGACTCCTGCCTGCATCTACTACTATTACTCCACTCATCGACCGCTATCCAGCATGCATCTAGAGTATTAAGTTCATGAAAACAGAGTAACGCCTTAAGCAAGATGACATGATGTAGAGGGATAAACTCATGCAATATGATGAAAACCCCATCTTGTTATCCTCGATGGCAACAATACAATACGTGCCTTGCTGCCCCTACTGTCACTGGGAAAGGACACCGCAAGATTGAACACAAAGCTAAGCACTTCTCCCATTGCAAGAAAGATCAATCTAGTAGGCCAAACCAAACTGATAATTCGAAGAGACTTGCAAAGATAACCAATCATACATAAAATAATTCAGAGAAGATTCAAATATTGTTCATAGATAGACTTGATCATAAACCGACAATTCACCGGTCTCAACAAACACACCGCAAAAAGAAGATTACATCGAATAGATCTCCACAAGAGAGGGGGGGGTACATTGTATTGAGATCCAAAAAGAGAGAAGAAGCCATCTAGCTAATAACTATGGACCCGTAGGTCTGAGGTAAACTACTCACACTTCATCTGAGGGGCTATGGTGATGATGTATAAGCCCTCCGTGATGGATACCCCCTCCGGTGAAGCTCCAGAACAGGCCCCAAGATGGGATCTCGTGGATACAGAAAGTTGCGGCGGTGGAATTAGAGTTTTGGCTCCGTATCTGATCGTTTGGGGGTACATAGGTATATATAGGAGGAAGGAGTACGTCGATGGAGCAACAGGGGGGTAGGCATGCCCCCTACCTCGTGGCCTCCTCCTTTGTTTTTCGATGTAGGGTCCAAGTCTCCTAGATCATGTTCGGTGAGAAAATCACGTTCCCGAAGGTTTCATTCCGTTTGGACTCCGTTTGATATTCCTTTTCTTCAAAACCCTAAAATAGGCAAAAACAGAAACTCTGGGCTGGGCCTCCGATTAATAGGTTAGTCCCAAAAATAATATAAAAGTGGATAATAAAGCCCAATAATGTCCAAAACAGTAGATAATATAGCATGGAGCAATCAAAAATTATAGATACGTTGGAGATGTATCAAGCATCCCCAAGCTTAATTCCTGCTCGTCCTCGAGTAGGTAAATGATAAAAACAGAATTTTTGATGCGGAGTGCTACTTGGCATAATTTTAATGTAATTCTTCTTAATTGTGGTATGAATATTCAAATCCAAAAGATTCAAGATAAAAGTTTAATATTGACATAAAAATAATAATACTTCAAGCATACTAACAAAGCAATCATGTCTTCTCAAAATAGCATGGCCAAAGAAAGTTATCCCCAAAAAATCATATAGTCTGGCTATGCTCTATCTTCATCACACAAAGTATTTAAATCATGCACAACCCTGATGACAAGCCAAGCAATTGTTTCATACTTTTGACATTCTCAAACTTTTTCAATCTTCACGCAATACATGAGCGTGAGCCATGGATATAGCACTATAAGTGGAATAGAATGGTGGTTGTGGAGAAGACAAAAAGGGAGAAGATAGTCTCACATCAACTAGGCGTATCAACGGGCTATTGAGATGCCCATCAATAAATATCAATGTGAGTGAGTAGGGATTGCCATGCAACGGATGCACTAGAGCTATAAGTATATGAAAGCTCAACAAAAGAAACTAAGTGGGTGTGCATCCAACTTGCTTGCTCATGAAGACCTAGGGCATTTTTAGGAAGCCCATCATTGGAATATACAAGCCAAGTTCTATAATGAAAAATTCCCACTAGTATATGAAAGTGATAACATAGGAGACTCTCTATCATGAATATCATGGTACTACTTTGAAGCACAAGTGTGGTAAAAGGATAGTAACATTGTCCCTTCTCTCCTTTTCTCTCATTTTTTTTATTTTTTTCATTTGGGCCTTTTCTCCTTTTTTGCCTCTTTTCTTTCTTCTTTTTTTATTTTTTATTTTTCGTCCGGAGTCTCATCCCGACTTGTGGGGGAATCATAGTCTCCATCATCCTTTCCTCATTGGGACAATGCTCTAATAATGATGATCATCACACTTTTATTTTTCTTACAACTCAACAATTACAACTCGATACTTAGAACAAAATATGACTCTATATGAATGCCTCCAGCGGTGTACCGGGATATGCAATGAATCAAGAGTGACATGTATGAAAGAATTATGAATGGTGGCTTTGCCACAAATACGATGTTAACTACATGATCATGCTAAGAAATATGACAATGATGGAGTGTGTCATAATAAAGGTAACGGTGGAAAGTTGCATGGCAATATATCTTGTAATGGCTATGGAAATGCCATAATAGGTAGGTATGGTGGCTATTTTGAGGAAGGTATATGGTGGGTGTATGATACCGGCGAATGGTGTGCGATATTAGAGAGGCTAGCAATGGTGGAAGGAACAAAAGTGCATATAATCCACAGACTCAACATTAGTCATAAAGAACTCATATACTTATTGCAAAAATCTACAAGTTATCAAAGCAAAGTATTATGCGCATGCTCCTAGGGGGATTGATTGGTAGGAAAAGACCATCGCTCGTCCCCAACCGCCACTCATAAGGAAGACAATCATAAAATAAATCATGCTCCGACTTCATCACATAATGGTTCACCATACATGCATGCTACGGGAATCACAAACCTTAACACAAGTATTTCTCAAATTCACAACTACTCACCATCTTCATATCTCAAAACAATTATCAAGCATCAAACTTCTCATAACATTCAACACACTGATGTCTACTACACAACCTTCTTCTTGTAGACGTTGTTGGGCCTCCAAGTGCAAAGGTTTGTAGGACAGTAGCAAATTTCCCTCAAGTGGATGACCTAAGGTTTATCAATCCGTAGGAGGTGTAGGATGAAGATGGTCTCTCTCATGAAACCCTGCAACCAAATAACAAAGAGTCTCTTGTGTCCCCAACACACCCAATACAATGGTAAATTGTATAGGTGCACTAGTTCGGTGAAGAGATGGTGATACAAGTGGTATGTGGATGGTAGATAAAGGTATTTGTAATCTGAAATTATAAAAACAGCAAGGTAACTAATGATAAAAGTGAGCGTAAACGGTATTGCGATGCGTTGAAACAAGGCCTAGGGTTCATACTTTCGCTAGTGCAAGTTCCCTCAACAATAATAACATAATTGGATCACATAACTATCCCTCAACATGCAACAAAGAGTCACTCCAAAGTCACTAATAGCGGAGAACAAACGAAGAGATTATGGAAGGGTACGAAACCACCTCAAAGTTATTCTTTCCAATCAATCCGTTGGGCTATTCCTATAAGTGTCACAAACAGCCCTAGAGTTTGTACTAGAATAACACCTTAAGACATAAATCAACCAAAACCCTAATGTCACCTAGATACTCCAATGTCACCTCAAGTATCCGTGGGTATGATTATACGATATGCGTCACACAATCTCAGATTCATCTATTCAGAAAACACAAAGGACCTCAAAGAGTGCCCCAAAGTTTCTGCCGGAGAATCACGACGAAAACGTGTGCCAACCCCTATGCATAGGTTCATGGGCGGAACCCGCAAGTTTATCACCAAAAAATACATCAAGTGAATCACGTGGCATCCCATTGTCACCACAGATACGCACGGCAAGACATACATCAAATGTTCTCAAATCTTTGAAGACTCAATCCGATAAGATAACTCCAAAGGGAAAACTCAATTCATTACAAGAGAGTAGAGGGGGAGGAGAAACATAAGATCCAACTATAATAGCAAAGCTCGTGATACATCAAGATCATATCATCTCAAGAACATGAGAGAGAGAGAGAGAGAGAGAGAGAGATCAAACACATAGCTACTGGTACGTACCCTCAGCCCCGAGGGAGAACTACTCCCTCCTTGTCATGGAGAGCACGGGGATGATGAAGATGGCCATTGGAGAGGGATTGCCCCCTCTGGCAGGGTGCCGGAACGGGTCTAGATTGGGTTTCGGTGGCTACGGAGGCTTCTGGCGGCGGAACTCCCGATCTATTCTCTCTTCTGGAAGTTTTAGGATACGTGGGTATAGATGGGTGAAAGGAGTACGTCGGTGGACCCAAGGTGGGGCCACAAGGCAGGGGGCGCGCCCCAGGGGGGTGGGCGCCCCTACCCTCATGAGCTCCTCCTTCATCTTCTGACGTAGGGTCCAAGTCCATCCAGTAGGTTTCCTTCCTTCGAAACACTGAAATAGGCGCGCCCCCCTACCTCGTGGCCTCCTCCTTTGTTTCTTGACGTAGGGTCCAAGTCTCCTGGATCATGTTCAGTGAGAAAATCACGTTCCTGAAGGTTTCATTCCGTTTGGACTCCGTTTGATATTCCTTTTCTTTGAAACCCTAAAATAGGCAAAAAAAACAGAAATTCTGGGTTGGGCCTCTGGTTAATAGGTTAGTCCCAAAAATAATATAAAAGTAGATAATAAAGCCCAATAATGTCCAAAACAGTAGATAATATAGCATGGAGCAATCAAAAATTATAGATATGTTGGAGAAGTATCAAGGGGCAGCGAGAGCCAGTGAGAGCCCCCCAAGGTGCGATGCTCTGGGCCCCCCTTTAGACGTGCAAGCGACTCTCGCAAAAAAGAGGAGACACGCCTTGCCAAGGTTGCGTGAAGAGGGAGTTCCAACAATAGTGGGCGCACCTCGTGAAGTGATTGTACTTAGCATTTTGCGAACAGTAGCACCGATCGGACTGTCCCCTGCATTGTTGACAAGAGCGACGCCAAAGTAGATGCAACAATTCAAAGAAGGTTAGCTGAAATATTCTGGTCTGGCCACGAGCATCATATGTATAGTAGCACTCAACAGCCACAAGCATCGCAGGATGTTTCAGGCTGGTTTCTAGCCAAAGTGAATGGCGTACCGACGAAGGTTGCTAAGGGGCAAATAATTCCATTTACAGATGGTACTAGAATGATGCATGGGGTCGTCCTGCCACTGGACGTACATTACAAAAAAAGACACATCCGTGACATTTTGGGCCGAACGAATTCTTTTCCTATCATGCTTATGACACTTCTATGACGATAATTATGACAAAACCTGGTATCATCATAGATGTGGTGGGCTCCTACTTCTATGACAAAAAATCATGACAAAAAAATGTGCTTTTCATCCTGGGCGGGCCGGAGATGCACCTGCATGACGTTCTTTGGGTCGTCCATGATGGAAAAAATCATGGTAGAAGCGAGGGCGAGGAAAATATTAGGGAGTTCCTGGTTATGGTGGGTGGTCGAGGCCGAGCGATGCACTATGGTTTGCGCGTTTTTCTCGTATGCGCGCGTGGTGCGAGTCGTGTTGCTATAACTAAACCAAGCGATCTCCTGTTGCTACATACTGAAGCCGATTGATCGATCCCTTCGCTCCTAACTAAACCCAATTGAGGGAGTCCTAGACTAAGGGGTCCTCGGGCATCCGGCCTGTTGGACATGGGCTGGACTGATGGGCTATGAAGATACAAGACTGAAGACTCTCACCCGTGTTCGGATGGGACTCTCCTTGGCATGGATGGCAAGCTTGGTGTTCGGATATGAAGATTCATTTCTCTATAACCAACTTTGTATAACCCTAGTCCCCTCCCGTGTCTATATAAACATGAGGGTTTAGTCCGTAGGGACAAGGATAATCATATAGGCTAAACTTCTAGGGTTTTAGCCATTACGATCTCATGGTAGATCAACTCATGTAATACTCATATTCATCAAGATCAATCAAGCAGGAAGTAGGGTTTGACCTCCATAGAGAGGGCCCGAACCTGGGTAAACATTATGTCCCCTGTCTCCTATTACCATCAACCTTAGACGCACAGTTCGGGACGCCCTACCCGAGATCCTCCGATTTTGACACCGCATTGGTGCTTTCATTGAGAGTTCCGCTGTGCCGTCATCAGAAGGTTCGATGGCTCCATCCATCATCTACAACAATGCTGACCAGGGGGATGTCTTTCTCCTTGGCCAGATCTTCGTATTCGGCTGCTACGCACTGCAGGCCATCTCGCTTGGCCATCTAGAGCAGACCGACAGCTATGCCCCTGGCCGTCAGGTCAGGTTTGGAAGCTTGAACTATGTCGTTGATATCCGCGGGGACTTGATCTTCGACAGATTTGAGCCCATGGCAGCCACTCCCTGCCACCGCGATGAACATGAACTAAATCTGTCATCGGACCATACCCAGGAGATCGCGCCTGTAAGCACTATGGCCCTAGATCCGGAGCAGCTCATGCCATCCGAAGACGGGAAGCTTAACCCCGCCACGGAAGCTGCGGACTCAGCGGCGTTGGAGCCGCACACAGATCCAACCTCGAGCGGGGTCTGGGTCACCGGACCCCCGGATTCATCTCCGGCCACTGGTTCCGAACTACGTGCATCCGCGTCCGCCGAGCCTTACCAGGCGCCGATCGTCGAATTCAGTTTCGCGGACATCTGCTGGCACTCACCTTTAGGCCATCTGCTAAACTCATAAAAAACCCTCTATTTAGCAGGGGACTCACAACCAAATTATATCCAGTTTGAACTAGGGGCTGATGACGAGGAATTTCTCTTCCCACCCACCCCCCACTTAATAGCCACTATCGAAGATCTAACCGACATGCTCGACTACAACTCCGAAGACATCGACGGTATGGACGACGATGCCGAAGAGGAGCAGGCCAAAAACCCGCCATTTACCGGGCGCTGGACGTCCACCTCCTCTTACGACTTATACATAGTGGACACACCCAAAGAAGTTAACGGCAATGACAGAGAAGACCCAGTGGAAGATAAACCTCCTGAGATACAGCCAAAGCGCCGACGCCGCTTTTCTAAGTCACACCGTGAAAAATACAGCAATACTGACACAGGAGAAAACAATATTCTAGATGTTGCTGGAGACAATGAAGACCCCGTTGAGCCAACTTCCGAACAGGACGAACGGGAAGATGGGCAAGTCAGCCCTGATGAACAGGCCGTGCACGAAGACTTGTGGGACAGTAATTATCTTCCACTCTTCGAGGATGAGGTGAGCCTCAATGACGAGGATTTTATTGTGCCTGAGGAACCTCTTGAGCAGGAGCACTTTAAGTGCCGGCTAATAGCCACTGCAAGGAGCCTGAAAAAGAAGCCGCAACAGCTTCAAGCTGATCAAGATCTGCTCAATGATAGATGGACTAATGTCCTGGCAGCCGAGGAATAAGGTCTCGAGCGACCACCCAAAAGTTACCCGAAGCGCAAATTACTACCTTAATTCGATGACGAGGCATTGGAGCTTGTGCCATCAACGCACAATGCGTCTGACCGACCACCACGTGGTCGGGACAAAGCGGCAACCCAAGCCGAACACCAGCCCCATACTACCTAGCCATAAAGACGGGGAAAAACAACTCGGGCATATACATATGACCTTCGGCAGGACCAGGACAGCAGAGCATGACATACCAGATCGATCTATGGATTGCGAGGGCGTGCCCCGACACGCGACGACGGCTATCTATTCGGATGTGACAAACCTAATCACGCCTGAGCCAAATGCCACAGACGGACTCCAGCCGAGCTACGTCGCGATATGGCCCAATATAGAGGCGCCGCACACCCTCTTTGCTTCACTGATGAAGTAATGGGGCATGAATTCCCCGAAGGGTTTAAACCCGTGAACATCGAATCATATGATGGAACAACAGATCCCGCGGTATGGATTGAAGATTTTCTTCTCCATATTCATATGGACCGCGGTGATGACCTTCATGCCATCAAATACCTCCCGCTAAAACTCAAAGGGCCATCTCGGCACTAGTTAAACCGTTTGCCTGAAAACTCTATTGGCAGCTGGGAGGACTTGGAAGATGCCTTCCGCGACAACTTCCAAGGTACATACGTACGACCTCTGGATGTGGATGACTTAAGTCATATAGTTCAACAACCCGGAGGGTCAACCAGGAAATTCTAGACCAGGTTCCTAACTAAAAAGAACCAAATCGTCGATTTCCAGATGTTGAAGCCCTAGCGGCCTTTAAGCATAGCATCCACGACGAATGGCTCGCCCGTTACCTAAGCCAAGAAAAGCCGAAGTCCATCGCAATCCTCACGGCACCCATGACCAGTTTTTGCGCGGGCGAGGATAGTTGGCTAGCCCATAGCACAAACACTGCAAGCGAGGCTGGCACCTCTGAGACCAAAAACAGCAACGACATGCCCTGACGCAACAGGCACAAGCGTCGATGCAATGGTGCAATACCGACGACATGACGGTCAACACCAGATTTAGTGGCTCCATGTCCGGCCAGCGGAAGAAGCCATATAAAAGAAACAATCAGGGCCCATCCAGCTTGGACCGCATACTCGATTGTCCATGCCAGATCCATGGAACCCCAGACAAACCAGCCAATCATACCAACAGAGACTGCTTGGTTTTTAAATAGGTCGACAAATTAAATGCCGAGAACAAGGAGAAGGGGTCGCAAAGCAACGACAATGACGAGGAGTCCCGTCCACCGAACACAAGGGGACAGAAGAAGTCCCCCCCCCCAAGTTAAAACAGTGAACATGATATACGCTACCCATATCCCCAAGAGGGAACGCAAACGCGCACTCAAGGACGTCTACGTGATGGAGCCAGTCGCCCCAAAGTTCAACCCATGGTCTTCCTGCCAGATCACTTTCGATCGTAGGGACCATCCGACCAGTATCCATCATGGTGGTTCAACTGCACTGGTCCTTGACCCAATCATTGATGGATTCCATCTCACGCAAGTCCTCATGGATGGCGGCAGCAGCTTGAACCTGCTCTATCAGGATACAATGCGCAAAATGGTTATTAATCCCTCAAGGATCAAGCCCACAAGGACTACCTTTAAAGGAGTCATACCAGGTGTAGAGGCCCGCTGTACGGGCTCAATCACACTGGAGGTTGTCTTCGTATCCCTGAACAACTTCTGAAGCGAAGAGTTGATCTTCGATATCGTCCTTTTCCGCAGGGGCTATCACGCACTGCTGGGACGAACCACATTTGCTCGATTCAATGTGGTGCCACACTATGCTTATCTCAAGCTCAAGATTCTCGGACCACGAGGCGTCATAACAGTCAATGGAAACACGGAATGCTCCCTCCATACCGAGGAGCACAACGTTGCTTCAGCAGCAGAAGTACTGAGCGGCCTCTTCAAGCAGAACCTCAATTCGGCGGCCGAGCTCCCGGACACCGTCAAACGAGTCCGGACTACTCCACAGCAGGACAGTCTAGCTCTTCAAAAGCTCACCTAGCAATTCGGCCTCAGCCCTAGCCCCTACCAAGTGGCGGTGTTCGTACCGCACGTACGTAACTACGCACTCAAAATACCATGGGCATAAACAGAGGCATAACTAGAGTGTGATCCATATTACGGCTTGACCTCCCCTGGACACACATACTTTCATTTTTTATTTTGCTTTTTTTCCTTTTCAGGTTTCTTTTCCACAGGCCCTTCCTGACAGCCTGATCACAGGTCCTTTCGAAAGGATAGATACACCAAGATGGCACAAGATAATGACATATAAGTGAAAGTGCATTATATCGACTAGAGGGGGGTGAATAGGCGATTTTTATGAAAGTCTTCAAAACATGGAAGTTATGAAGACAAACGATAGAAATAAACCTATTACCCTGCAGCGGAAGGTAGACTACACTAGGCAAGCCATAGTCAAGTATTCAATAGAGTGAAAGCACAATGACTAATAGCAGCAATGTAGTAAGGATCAGGTAGGAAGATATCGTGAAGCCACATAGAACACGCAGTCACTCAGTGAAGACAAAAGATAGTACAGACATACAATGACTTCACAAGGAGTAACAGTAAGTAAAGGGAAGGGAAGATGAAACCAGTGACTCGCTGAAGACAATGATTTGTTGGACAAGTTCCAGTTGTTGTGACAACTGTACGTCTGGTTAGGGCGGCTAGGTATTTAAACCTTAGGACACACAGTCCCAGACACCCAGTCCTGAACACGCAGCTCAGGACACCCAGTCCTCACCGTATTCCCCTTGAGCTAAGGTCACACAGACCTCGCCCAATCACTCTGGTAAGTCTTCAAGGTAGACTCCCAAACCTTCACAAACTTCGTTCACCGGCAATCCATAATGTCTCTTGGATGCTGAGAAAGCGACGCCTAACCGGCTGGAGGATGCACAGTCCTCAAGTGTAATAAGTCTTCAGATCACACAGACAAGAAGACTTAAGTGATGCCTAATTCTCTTTGGCTCTGGGTGGTTAGGGCTTTATCCTCGCAAGGAATTCTCTCTCAAAGGCTTTGAGGTGGGTTGCTCTCAAACGACAAAAGCCGTACTCCGAATCAGAGCAGCCAACCGTTTATGGTTGTAGGGGGTGGGCTATTTATAGCCACTTGGCAACCCGACCTGATTTGTCTGAAATGACCCTGGGTCACTAAGGAACTGACACGTGTTCCAATGGTCAGATTTCAAACTCACACTACAACTTTACTTGGGCTTCAAGCAAAGCTGACTAGCCCGACTCTGGACAAGATTTGCTCTCAAAGTCTTCACTCGAAGACATAGGTTTTGTTTAAGCATCACTTCAGTCATTCTGACTGGTTCTCTTGGACCCCACTTAACAGTACGGTGGTTCCTATGACTCAACACAGAAGAAAGAGAACTACGAAAGATCTAAGTCTTCGAGCTCCATAGGCTTCATGTGGTGTCTTCTCTTGTCATAGTCTTCAATGTGAATATCTTCATATACCACCTTTGACTTCAATGTCTTCATACATTTTTAGGGGTCATCTCTGGTAGGAAAACTGAATCAATGAGGGACTTCTACCTGTGTTATCCTGCAATTCTCACAAACACATTAGTCCCTCAACTAGGTTTGTCGTCAATACTCCAAACCAACTAGGGGTGGCACTAGATGCACTTACAATCTCCCCCTTTTTGGTGATTGATGACAAACTAGTTGATGTTTTCAACGGGGAATATAATCTGTGAAATTGTAAAGGATAAGGAATTGTCTTCATAAGTTGCAAGGGCTCCCCCTAAAGATGTGCATATAAGTAATTTGCTTTTGGAATGCAAATGCACATGGCAGGTTGTACTTGTGGAGATCCACTTCAACTTATGATGACAATCCACTATGCATGTGAAAGTCTATGAAGATAATGACATGCATAATGGAAAATGGACGTCTGCAGAATGATCTAAGTGCGGAATTTATCGTCGCACATGCGGAATTTATCATCGCAACACAAGGTGGCAGATAAGTAGCAGACGACCATCGAGTTTAAGTGTTACAACTCAAAGAACCAAATGTAGCAAAACGAGAGTTGTAAGCACGAAGCAAAATATAAAGCACCCGCCCATATGGACCCGCTTGAAGACTATCAACCTCATATGCTTCTCCCCCTTTTGTCAGTAAGGACCAAAAAGGTTTGAAGACATAGAGCATCTACTCGTTCCCATGAGGAGTAGGTGAAGCAGCAGGGTCGTCGGTGGTGTTTGGCGGTGCTGAAGAGCTTGGAGCAGAGTCGAAGCATGCTGAAGGAGGTGGCGGTGAAGTAGCATCGTCTTCATCCTCGATCACTCTAGCATTCACAGTTGCAGCAGAGGAAGAGAACTCAGAGTCTTCAAGGGATGGAGTTCGTCGCAGCACTGCCCTTCGAGGAGGTGTGGAGTCAAACTTGAATCGCTCAGTGAAGCCATCCTCTTGAAGATCATCTTCAGAACACATCACCGTTAGCCCTTTCCATGTGCGGCGAGAGGTTTCATGGGCAACAAAAACATTCTTGGTGGCAAGATTGCGAATGCGATTAACATCCACCAAGAGGCTTTGCATTTGACGCTTCAGCCAGTCATGATGCCTATCCTGTTTCTGATGAAGAGCCACAAGAAGCTCTCGGTCGTTGAGAACACGAGTGCGCTTCTTGGGTCGCGGAGCAGTTGTACTGTCAGTGGCTTCAGTGAGAGCAGGATGCGGTGCACATGTAGTGCCAGCCAAAGGATACACATGAGTTACGGCTTCCACGCCTTCAACGTTCTGAGTGAAACTTTGATGCTCTGCATTCTGAAGACTGAGAGGTTCCTTGGCAGGCTCAGGATAGATGGCTTCAATAGACATATCCACATCAGGCAAAAATATCCAATGGTTGTGGGCCGAGGGCTGATATGAGATAGCGGAGTGAAGTTTGATCAGCCGCATCACCCAAGGGGCATAGAACTTCAAACCAAACAGATCAGAGCCAGATGCAGCAAGTTGGCGAATGAAGAAATCCTGTGTATTGAAGCATTTTCCATGAAGAATGTAGAAGACCAAAGTCTTCATTGCACCTTCCAGCTTGGCATGGGGAGAATGTCCTTTGATTGGCCAGAGAGTTCGCCTTATGATGTGATAAATGGTTCTTGGCGGATACTCAAGGTCTTCAACGAAGAACTCCGTGGGATAAGCAACATCTTGGGGCAATGGCTTCATCATACTGAGCATCTGACTCATATTAGGTTCAGTCTTCTGAAAGATGCTCTCAATAGCTTCACTATGAAGCTGATAGCCATGCTCGTAGAGATTGCCACGAGTGGGCAAACCAGTGAGCTCAATGATGTCAAAGGCTTTGGCTTCGTGATGAACATTTCCTGTCATCCACTCCAGGACCCAAGTCTTCGGATCTTTGCTATACCCGCGGATGTGAAGTGTGGCATAGAATTGGAGCAGAAACTCTTCATTCCAATGCTCTTGGTCAGTGACGAACGGCAGCAGTCCAACCTCTTTGAAGCAATCCAGAGCTTCTTCCAGACAGGGCAGACCAGCTATTGCTTCAATGTCAAGGCGCTTGTGTGGGAAGATGCGACCTTGGTTGTAAAGAACGCATGAGTAATAGCTTCACTGCGGATAACTCCAGAACTGATCAGATGATATTCTTTCCCTGGAGTAGGGGTTCCTGGAGCTGTTGAAGAATGTGTTGTCTGCTCTGAAGCCATTGATATTGAGGGAGCCAGGTGCTGATGCAGGACCTGGGAACCTTGGCAATCTTGGGATTGGCTTCTGTACCTAAGGCCTGTGCTCAACACGATAGTCGAACTGGGGACTGACAACAGACTCAGGAACAGAAGTGGCGGGATCAGTGGCTTCGCTGACTTCTGGTGCTTTTGTTGGTGAGGGCTCCACATTAGCTTCAGCCATGACAGTGTCAGTGGCTTCAGTGGTGTTGGTGGTGGCAGCCTCAAGTTGTTCAACCTCCACTTAACGAGCAGGAGGATCGGTCACGATCACGTTCTCCTCGAGAACTGCTTCTTGGTGGGACAGGGGAGTGGCAACTTGTGGGACTTCTTCTTCCGCGGCTGATGCAGCTGGATTGTCTTCAGCAGAGACTTGAGGCCTTGGACCTTTGCGAAGCCTGCGCAATGCGGGTGATGCCTGTGGACTTGCTGTTGGCTGGCCCTCAAGGTCTTCATTCTCTTGTGGGCGATCCGCCCATGAAGCATCTTGTGCAATTGGCGTCAGTGGACGACCAATGCTGATGAGTCTGTTGTGCATTAGCACAGGCGATGATACATGTTGGTGTTCTAGCTGAGGAAGGGCTGCATCATCTTCAACATGGTCATGATGACCATTGTCTTCAGCAGCGATGGGATCAGCTGCTGGAAAGTCTTCAGCTTCATGAGCCTCTGTGAAAGCAGGCTCATGGACAGTCAGTTGACGTTCTTGTGGATCGGCGTCGGGGTGAACCATGGAAATGGGTTCAACAATCAAGGGCTCTGTGGGAGCAGCCCGTTCCTTCTTGGTCATTCTTTTCTTCTTGGCGGGGGCAGTAGCAGAGGCTTCATGATGTTTTCTCTTCCTTGCTTCAGCCTCAGCAGTACTGGTCTTCTTAAGTTCTGAAGTGGTTGACTTGACCTTTGGCTTCGGGCCAGTCATGCTAGTTGGGAAGACAAGGGGATCTCCCTCCTACCTTGGTGCTTCAGGTTCAGCCATAGCGGGCTTCTTCTGCTTCTTGGCAGCCATCCTGGGGTCGATGACAGGACGCCCAAGGGCCTTGCGCTTCTCAGCCTCATTGTAGGCTTGCACACACCTATCAGCCAGGACCTTCATGCGCTCACGAGAACCCTGAGCTTCTACACGTTTCTTTAGAAAGGCTTCCTTGAGCTCGTGTAGCATAATCTTGAAATTCTTCATGTCTTGCACGCTGAGCTTGGCCATATGCTTCTTGAACTGAGATTTCTCAAAGTCAATCTTCTGCTTCAGTTCAACAATGCACTGGGCGATAGCTAACTCTGAAGCAATGGCGCCATGGAAGGCGACACTGAGGCCAATGGGTAGTTGGAGATCTTCGAAGCTGATGTTTGGCATGTCAAACCATTCATCAATGAAGTTGTGGATGATTGTTACATCAAAGAGAGGCAGATCATTGAAGATTTCTGCTTCTTCTTTGCTCTTGATGAGTTGCTCAAGAGCGTCATCTGCAAGATCTTCATCACTTGACAGATCAATGGCATCATTGCGTAGAATGGCAGCAGCTGTTAGCTCTTGGCCGGTGTGTGGCAGAGGCATCTTGACCTTCTGGGGCTTGGAGATGCGTGATAAATCTTCGGACTGCACACTGTCTTCAGGAGGTGCAGTTGCTAGTGGCTTCGCCCGTGAGATTTTTGGTGAAGGGGCAGCCTTTGAAGCTTTAGGCTTCTTCAACTTCTTTGGCTTCGGTGCCGCAGGCGCTTCATCTGATTCAGCGTCAGCTGCAGGCTCATTCACTGCAGTCCCTTGAACCAAGATATGGGTGATGAGGCCTTCAAGGTTGTAGAAAGGACCGACGACATTGGGTTCTGCATCTCGTGTGCCATCAGCCCTTGGAGCTGAGGGACCAGGGTTGAAGTCTAGTCCCAATGTCTTCTTGTTTTGCTTCGCTGAGTTCTGGGCAAACTGGAAGTTGCGCTTGAACAGAATGTCGCCACGACACCATAGTAGTGACGATGGGTGTGCATCAACAGGCTGTGGCCCACGGACCATGCAGGGATACAAGCCTTGTTCAATGGCTTCATCTCTAGACATGGGTTGAAGATTCTTGTATAGGATGTCTCCCCACGGTCTCTTGATGGCATTTTTCTCAGCATATTCCTAGGTTACAAATCGGTATTTGAACCATTGTTCTGCCCAATATCTTCGAATCCATTGGATTCGGGTCTTGCGCTGATTGTAATCCTCTTCAGGATCTGTCTTGTACAGTTCTGAGAGGTCATCTAGCAGATCTCTAGATGTTTCCCCACGACGCTTTCTGCCACCCTTCCTTGCTGATTTCTCTGAAGCCATGAACTTTAAACTGAAAGGCTTCAACACGTTCAAAGGCTTCAAAGATTTTCGCTTGCTGGATAAATAGGAACTTGCTTCGGGAGAATTTATATGATGCTGTAAGAATTCTGCAAATGAATACAGACTATGAGAACCAAGGGATTCTCCCACGGACATGTACCTGTGACAGCATTAAGGTGCGAGGGAAAGGGAAGACGTCATATGCATTCTCAGAAGATTTTGAATATAAATCAGTTTAGAAGACATTGACCTCATCGTGCGAAGACATTCACTCATAGATAAGGAGTTGGTTCCAGATTTGTACAAATCCAGAGATCAGTACAAGTGAGGAATCTAACTACTTTGTGAAGCATAAGTGAATATACTAGGCATGTTATGAGATGCAGTATGAGAGAGATCTAACTTGTGTGAATAGAAAATGCTTGTGGTAGAAAGTGACAAAGCCATATGATCAACGGTGACGTAAAAAGGAAGTTTTATTTACCACACTAAGAACTGCTAGACGGAGTGGAAGATGAGGCCGAGCAGTTCGATCTTCCGTGCCCGAACTTGGCGACGGAGGACACCTACGGCGACGGCAGAGAGGACGATGTCCGCGGTCGGCGTGAAGACGGCGTCGGAGAGGTTGCGGCAGCAAAGCGCTTCGTCACCGGCGTCGTCGAGGGCTAGCGGTGGTGCTAGGGTTCATGCAAGAGTGGAAGAAGAGATAATGACCGCCGTGAAGTGTGTATTTATAGCTACAGGGGCGGCACTGCGTTATTACACAGGTGCCCCTAGTGATTCGCATCTAAGGAACACGTGGCCATCATGCAGAATTTTGGGGTTTGTTCCACGTCCCACGCACGCCTGGATTGTCGGGTGGTCGTTCCTACTTCTCCGGGTTTAATGTGGAGGAATGAGCATTGAAAGTGGACTTAAGGTTTGTCTTTGTATCTTCTGCTGACAAGGACGCAGAGAAGACATTCAACATTTTCAATAGAATGCATATGATTTGGAGAGATAGAGTTTGAGATAGATAGCATAGAGAGGTTAGGGTCCGATCACATTCACTTAGTTAAAAAGATTCAACAAGAAGACATAGCTATAAGTGAATGCTGTAGAGGACAGAACACTAGTATATATATATAATCAACATAGTGAAGATAATCATGAAGACATGTTGAGATTGAAGCCAAACCAAATGTGAAGACATAGCAAGGTACCGCCATGAGTGAAACACTTCAAAATAGAACATTTGGTGGTGGCGTTACCCACCGTATAGGAAGTATTAGACCCAGACACGGTGCACAATTATCATGGCGCTCCGAAGTCAAATTCCACATTAATGTATTCACACTTAGAATGTATGTCTTCATTGATTGAAGATATACTTTACTTTGTGTGTTGCACATCTAAGTCATCAATATGCATAAGGGTTAGGATGTGTGCCTGATAACAGGACATTTGAGGATTCCAGGATATTTAGCTCACATCGTAACTTGCAAAATCTCTTCTCATCCAAGGGCTTGGTGAAGATATCTGCCAATTGCTCTTCAGTGTTGATGTGTATGATATCAATATCTTCCTTCACAACATGATCTCTGAGAAAGTGATGTTGAATTTCAATGTGCTTTGTCTTCGAGTGCTGAACTAGGTTGTTGGAAATCTTGATGGCGCTTTTGTTGTCGCAGTAGAGTGGCACTTGCTTCAGATGAATGCCATAGTCTTTGAGCGTTTGCTTCATCCCTAGAAGCTGAGCAGAGCAAGATCCAGCAACAATGTATTCAGATTCAGCAGTGGAGAGACATACACAGTTCTGCTTCTTTGAAGACCAACATACAAGTGATCGTCCCAGAAAGTGACATGTGACTGATGTAGACTTACGATCAACTTTGTCACCAGCATAATCAGCATCCGAGAATCCAACCAGATCAAACTCTAACACCTTTGGATACCATAATCCTAGAGTTGGGGTGTGAGCCAAATATCGAAGAATTCGCTTCACAGCTAAGTGATGCGACTCCTTTGGTGCCGCTTGAAATCGAGCACACATGCAAACACTAAGCATAATATCTGGCCTAGATGCACATAGATAAAGTAAAGAACCAATCATGGAGCGGTATACCTTTGGATCGAACTCTTTACCATTGTCGTCAGGACCCAGATGATGCTTGGCTGGCATTCGCGTCGTGAAGCCTTTGCACTCTTGCATACCGAACTTCTTCCGGCAATCTTTGAGATACTTCTCTTGAGATATGAAGATGCCATTGCGTTGTTGTCGTATTTGAAGACCGAGAAAGAACTTCAGCTCTCCCATCATAGACATTTGATATTGCTCTTGCATCATATATCCAAACTCTTCACTGTACTTCTGATTGGTGCAGCCGAAGATAATGTCATCCACATATATTTGGCACACAAACAGTTCACCATCATATGTCTTCGTGAAGAGAGTGGGGTCGAGAGAACCAGGTATGAAGCCTTTGCTCTTCAGGAAGTATTTGAGTGTGTCATACCAGGCCCGAGGGGCTTGTTTGAGGCCATACAGTGCCTTGTTGAGCTTGTATACCATGTCAGGATGTTTTGGATCTTCAAAGCCAGGAGGTTGTGCAACATACACTTCTTCTTCAATCTTGCCATTGAGGAAGGCGCTCTTCACATCCATTTGATAAAGAAGTATGTTGTGATGATTTGCATAGGCCAGCAGTATGCGTATGGCTTCAAGTCTAGCCACAGGAGCAAATGTTTCATCGAAGTCAATGCCTTCCACTTGAGTATATCCTTGAGCAACGAGACGAGCTTTGTTTCTGACAACTTTACCATGCTCATCTTGCTTGTTGCGGTATATCCATTTGGTGCCTATTATGTTGTGCTTCCGAGGATCGGGACGCTTGACCAGTTCCCATACATTATTCAGCTCAAACTATTGAAGCTCATCTTGCATAGCTTGAATCCATTCAGGTTCCATGAAGGCTTCTTCAACTTTCTTGGGTTCTATTATTGAGACGAATGCGAAGTGCCCACAGAAATTTGCTAGCTGAGTTGCCCTTGAACGAGTGAGTGGACCGGGTGCATTGATGCTATCAATTATTCTTTCAATCTGCACTTCATTGGCAACGCGAGGATGTACAGGGCGAAGATTTTGCTCTTGCTGATCATTGTCGTTGTTAGAAGGAATGTCTTCAGGCTGAGCATTGTCTTCATGTTGATCAGGTGCTGAGATGATAAGTTCTTCTTCAGGATGAGCTTCAGAAGGTATAATTTCTCCAGTTCCCATTAGCTTGATTGATTCACTGGATGGAACTTCATCTAGCACATTTGGCAGTTGCTCTCTTTGTGAACCGTTGGTCTCATCGAACCGCACATCCACTGTTTCAACCACTTTGTAATGAAAGAGATTGAAGACTCTGTAGGAGTGCGAATCCTTTCCATATCCAAGCATAAAACCCTCATGTGCTTTTGGTGCAAACTTTGAGGTGTGATGTGGGTCCTTGATCCCGCACCTGGTGCCAAATACTCTAAAGTAACTGACAATTGGCTTCTTGCCAGTAAGGAGCTCATAAGATGTCTTGTTCAGAAGCTTGTGAAGATAAACACGATTGATTGTATGGCATGCAGTATCAATGGCTTCAGGCCAGAATTTTCTTGGAGTCTTGTATTCATCTAGCATCATTCTGGCCATCTCAATGAGTGTTCTGTTCTTGCGTTCGACGACCCCATTCTGCTGTGGCGTGTACGGGGATGAGAATTCATGTGTGATGCCCAAGGTATCAA
Source organism: Triticum aestivum (assembly GCF_018294505.1). Classification (NCBI taxonomy): domain Eukaryota; kingdom Viridiplantae; phylum Streptophyta; class Magnoliopsida; order Poales; family Poaceae; genus Triticum; species Triticum aestivum. The sequence goes on from NC_057800.1 coordinate 92,083,677, forward strand.
CATATGTATCAAGGCCAGTGTTCTTGAATTCAGTGCCATTGTCACTCCTGATATGTTTTATCTTGGCGCCATAGTTGTTCATTGCTCGATTGGCGAAGCGTCTGAAGACATCCTGCACTTCAGTCTTGTAAAGGATTATGTGCACCCAAGTATATCTAGAATAATCATCAACAATGACAAAGCCATAGAGACAAGTAGTAGTAGTAGTAAGAGTTGAGTAATGAGTGGGACCGAAAAGATCCATGTGAAGCAGTTCAAAGGGTCGAGTAGTGGTCATCATTGTCTTCGAGGGATGTTTGGCCCTCATCATCTTTCCTGCCTCACAGGCACCGCATAAGTGATCTTTCTTGAACTTGACGCCCTCGATGCCTATGACATGCTTCTTCTTTGCCAGGGTGTGGAGGTTCCTCATGCCAGCATGCCCAAGCCTCCGATGCCAGAGCCAACATTCTGAAGCTTTTGCTAGAAGACATACGGCAAGCTTGTTGGTCCTGCTGAGAAATCTACCACGTACAAATCATCTTTTTGATACCCTTCAAATACTAGAGACTTGTCAGATTCTATTAGAACAAGGCAACGATATTTTCCAAATATTACGATCATGTTTAAATCGCAAAGCATTGAGACAGACATTAAGTTGAAGCCAAGGGATTCAACAAGCATGACTTTATCCATGTGTTGATCCCTTAAGATTGCAACTCTACCTAGACCCAATACCTTACTTTTACCAGTGTCAGCAAATGTGATGTGGCTCTTGTCGGATGGACGTAAGGTTGAGTCCATAAGAAGGCTTCTTTTGCCAGTCATGTGATTCGTACACCCACTATCAATAATCCATTCTGAAGACGCTGGTGTCGTACCCTACAGTGCAGTTAGGGGGATAGGCTTCACGAAGAGCATTGTGAAGCAAAAACATTTGACGAACCAGTGGGTTATGAAAGCTTAGATCCAGATTAGGACTAATAGGGAGAGTAGCAAGCAATTCAGGAACGAAGTACATAGTAAGACCATTCGGACATTTGATCTTGCGCCCTACAAGATGTTTAAGGTCCCCAGCAATAGCGTCAGATGATTTTGGTTTTCTGCTGGAGACCTTTCCCTGCAAAAGAGAGTTAAGCTTTCTTAGCCACCCACATCTTCAAGGGTGGCTTAGAAGCAATAAGTCTAATGCAGCATCTAACAACTTTGGCTTTGGAGCCCTAGCAAACAGTCTTGCAGGCGGACAATAGTACTCATAAGAATAAGCAGAATAGTTCTTGGTCTTATGAACATGGCGGTTTGATGAACCGCTCTCATATTCATATGCCTGAGTGTGGTTTCCCTGCAAAACATTTGCATTAGTGCGACTCAGGTGAGTCCTCTGTCTGTATGAAGCCTTTGGACCGTATGAAGCCTTTGGTCTGAGGTTTGTCTTCTTCACGTGAGGTGTCATGATGACATTCACAGGAAGATTCTCCAGACACCTTTTCGGAACCCAGATCTTCTTCATAGGCGGTCTATTCCTGCAGTTAGTACCAATGTACCTGGCAAACACTTCACCATTCTGATTCTCAAACAGTTTATAGTTTGCATCAAGGGATTCATCAATGATAATGGGGTTAGCACAAGTGAAGCCAGATAGATTGGATGGATCTGCTGAAGGTTCCTTTGCAGCAACCCACGTGGTTTTGGGGTACTGCTCAGGTTTCCAGTAAGAGCCATCAGCATTCATTTTCCTTACGAACCCAACACCCTCTTTCCTCGGGTTTCGGTTCAGAATCTGCTTTTTGAGGACATCACATAGTGTCTGATGCCCTTTAAGACTTTTGTACATCCCTGTTTCAAGCAATGTCTTCAACCTAGCATTCTCATCAGCAATAGCAGTGGTATCCTCAGCAGAGGGGTTAGTTACCACATCAACAGTTGAAGATATTGCAACAGTAGTAGCAGTAGAACATTCAGCAACAGAAGTAGCATTATCACGCTCAATGCATTTAAGACATGGTGGTTCAAATCCTTCCTGGGCGGAACTAATCTGTTTGGCGCGAAGTGACTCGTTTTCCTTTTGAATATCTTCATGAGCCGCTCTCAATTTCTCAAGATCTTGCTTCCTTTGAAGATAATCATAGGAAAGCTTTTCATGAGTTGTTGAGAGAGTTTCATGACGACTTTCAAGTTCCTCATACTTAACGTGAAGATTTTTTATGTCTTCAATTAAGGATTCAGATCGAGTCATTTCAGCACCTAACAGATCATCGCTTCTGTCTAACCGTTTTTGAATATGTTCCATAGCTTTCTGTTGTTCAGTTGCAATTTTAGCAAGTGTTTTGTAGCTGGGTTTTGAACCACAATCAAAGTCATCATCACTAGATGTTTGATAGTGAGTAGTGCGTGTGTTTACCTTGGCACCGCGTGCCATGAAGCAGTAGGTAGAAGCGGAGTAGTCCCTGTCATTTGCATCGGTGTCGGTGATGAAGTCATTGTCTTCAGTGTTGAAGATGGACTTGGCAACGTATGTTGTAGCCAGACTTGCGACGCCTGAATCGGACTCCTCCTCAGACTCCACCTCCGCCTCCTCAGAAGCGGACTCCTCCTCTGAATCCATTTCCTTGCCAACAAACGCACGTGCCTTGCCAGATGAGCTCTTCTTGTGTGATGAAGACTTTGAGGAAGACTTGGAAGAAGACTTTGAGTATTTCTTCTTCTTCTTGTCGTCAGAGTCATATTCCTTGCTCTTCTTCTTCTTTTTGTTCTCATTGTCCCACTGTGGACACTCAGAGATGAAGTGGCCAGGTTTCTTGCACTTGTGACATGTTTTCTTCTTGTAGTCGTGAGCAGAAGCTTCATCATTCCTTGAGCTTGATCGGGAAGACTTTCTGAAACCTTTCTTCTTGGTGAATTTTTGGAACTTCTTCAAAAGCATAGCAAGTTCCCTTCCAATGTCTTCAGGATCATCCGAACTGCTGTCAGATTCTTCTTCAGATGAGGAGACAGCTTTTTCCTTCAAGGCACGAGTTCGCCCATAGTTTGGACCATAGATATCTCTTTTCTCAGAAAGCTGAAACTCATGTGTGTTGAGCCTCTCAAGTATGTCAAACGGATCGAGTGTCTTGAAATCAGGACGTTCTTGAATCATCAAGGCTAGGGTGTCAAACGAACTATCAAGTGATCTCAGTAGTGTCTTGATGACTTCATGTTTGGTGATCTCAGTAGCACCGAGGGCTTGAAGCTCATTTGCGATGTCAGTGAGTCGGTCAAATGTGAGCTGGACATTCTCATTGTCATTTCGCTTGAAGCGGTTGAAGAGGTTGCGAAGGACACTGATTCTCTGATCTCTCTGGGTTGAGACACCTTCATTGACCTTGGAGAGCCAGTCCCAGACCAGCTTAGATGTTTCCAAAGCACTCACACGGTCATACTGTCCTTTGGTCAGATGACCACAGATGATATTCTTGGCAGTAGAGTCCAGTTGAATGAACTTCTTGACATCAGCAGCAGTGACACCTTCTCCAGCCTTGGGAATGCCGTTCTTGACGACATACCATAGGTCGACGTCAATGGCTTCAAGATGCATGCGCATCTTATTCTTCCAGTAGGGATATTCAGTTCCATCGAAGACGGGGCACGCAGCAGAGACTTTAATTATCCCTACAGTCGACATAGCTAAAACTCCAGGTGGTTAAACCGAATCACACAGAACAATGTAGCACCTTGCTCTGATACCAATTGAAAGTGCGTTATATCGACTAGAGGGGGGTGAATATGCGATTTTTGTGAAAGTCTTCAAAACGTGGAAGTTATGAAGACAAACGATAGAAATAAACCTATTACCCTGCAGCGGAAGGTAGACTACACTAGGCAAGCCATAGTCAAGTATTCAATAGAGTGAAAGCACAATGACTAATAGCAGCAATGTAGTAAGGATCAGGTAGGAGATATTGTGAAGCCACACAGAACACGCAGTCACTCGGTGAAGACAAAAGATAGTACGAACATACAATGACTTCACAAGGAGTAACAGTAAGTAAAGGGAAGGGAAGATGAAACCAGTGACTCGCTGAAGACAATGATTTGTTGGACTAGTTCCAGTTGCTATGACAACTGTACGTCTGGTTAGGGCGGCTAGGTATTTAAACCTTAGGACACACAGTCCCGGACACCCAGTCCTGAACACGCAGCTCAGGACACCAAGTCCTCACCGTATTCCCCTTGAGCTAAGGTCACACAGACCTTGCCCAATCACTCTGGTAAGTCTTCAAGGTAGACTCCCAAACCTTCACAGACTTCGTTCACCGGCAATCCACAATGTCTCTTGGATGCTCAGAAGGCGACGCCTAATCGGCTGGAGGATGCATAGTCCTCAAGTGTAATAAGTCTTCAGATCACGCAGACAAGAAGACTTAAGTGATGCCTAATTCTCTTTGGCTCTGGGTGGTTAGGGCTTTATCCTCGCAAGGAATTCTCTCTCAAAGGCTTCGAGGTGGGTTGCTCTCACACGACAAAAGCTGTACTCTGAATCTGAGCAGCCAACCGTTTATGGTTGTAGGGGGTGGGCTATTTATAGCCACTTGGCAACCCGACCTGATTTGTTCGAAATGACCCTGGGTCACTAAGGAACTGACACGTGTTCCAACGGTCAGATTTCAAACTCACACGGCAACTTTACTTGGGCTTCAAGCAAAGCTGACTTGCCCGACTCTGGACAAGATTCGCTCTCAAAGTCTTCACTCGAAGACATAGGTTTTGTTTAAGCATCACTTCAGTCATTCTGACTGGTTCTCTTGGACCCCACTTAACAGTATGGTGGTTCCTATGACTCAACACAGAAGAAAGAGAACTACGAAAGATCTAAGTCTTCGAGCTCCATAGGCTTCATGTGGTGTCTTCTCTTGTCATAGTCTTCAATGTGAATATCTTCATATACCACCTTTGACTTCAATGTCTTCATACATTTTTAGGGGTCATCTCTGGTAGGAAAACCGAATCAATGAGGGACTTCTACCTGTGTTATCCTGCAATTCTCACAAACACATTAGTCCCTCAACTAGATTTGTCGTCAATACTCCAAAACCAACTAGGGGTGGCACTAGATGCACTTACAATAAGGGAATTTCTTGGTGGTCTCTTTAACAGTCACTGATACGTCTCCAACGTATCTATAATTTATGAAGTATTCATGCTATTATATTATCAACCTTGGATGTTTTATATGTATTTATATGCTATTTTATATGATTTTTGTGACTAACCTATTAACCTAGTGCCCAGTGCCAGTTTCTGTTTTTTCCTTGTTTTTGAGTCTTACAGAAAAGGAATATCAAACGGAGAGCAATTGACGTGCCAATTTTTGACGATTTTTTATGGACCAAAAGAAGACCCCGGAGTAAAAGAGTTGGGCCAGGAGAGTCCCGGGGTGTCCATGAGGGTGGGGGCGCACCCACCCTCGTGGACACCCCGGGACTCTCCTGGCCCACCCCCCCTAGGCATGTGGTCCTGCCTCGTGGACACCTCGGGCACCTCCTTGACGTGAGACCGAAGCCAAAAATTCCTATAAATACAGAAACCTCGGAAAATTAACCTAGATTGGGAGTTCCGCCGCCAGAAGCCTCCGTAGCCACCGAAAACCAATCTAGGCCCTCTTTGGCACCCTGCCGGAGGGGGCCGTCATCACCGGAGGACATGAAGGAGGATTCCGGAGGGGCCATCATCACCATGAAGGCCAAGGACCAGAGGGAGAACCTCTTCCCATCTAGAGGGGAGGCCATGGAGGAGGAAGCACAAGGGGGAGAACCTCTCCTCCTCTCTCTCGATGGCACTGGAGTGCCATCGGGAGGGGAATCATCATCGCGGTGATCGTCTTCATCAACATCACTAAGGGAGTCCTGGATTAGGGGGTCTCTGGACAGCCGGACTATCTCCATTGGCCGGACTGTTAGACTATGATTGAAGACTTCGTCTCGTGTCCGGATGGGACTCTACTTGGCGTGGAAGGCAATCTAGGCAATACGGATATGGATATCTCCTCCTTTTGTTACCGACCTTGTGTAACCCTAACCCTCTCCGGTGTCTATATAAACCGAAGGGTTTTAGTCCGTAGGACAACAACCATAACATACAATCATACCATAGGCTAGCTTCTAGGGTTTAGCCTCTTTGATCTCGTGGTAGCTCTACTCTTGTACTACCCATATCATCAATATTAATAAAGAAGGATGTAGGGTTTTACCTCCATCAAGAGGGCCCGAACCTGGGTAAAACATCGTGTCCCCTGCCTCGTGTTACCATCCGGCCTAGATGCACAGTTCGGGACCCCCTGCCCGAGATCCGCAGGTTTTGACACCGACGTTGGTGCTTTCATTGAGAGTTCCTCTGTGTCGTCGCCGTTAGGCTTGATGGCTCCTACTATCATCGATAGCGATGCGGTCCGGGGTGAGACTTTTCTCCCCGGACAGATCTTCGTATTCGGCGGCTTTGCACTGCGAGCTAATTCGCTTGGCCATCTGGAGCAGATTGAAAGCTATGCCCCTGGCCATCAGGTCAGATTTGGAAGTTTGAACTACACAGCCAACATCCGCGGAGACTTGATCTTCGACGGATTCAAGCCACAGCCGGGCGCGCCGCACTATCATGATGGGTATGACCTAGCTCTGCCGCCGAACAGTACCCCGGAGGTCGCGCCCGCATCAGCTCCGACCCCTAGCTCGGAGCCAACTGCGCCAATCGAGGACAGGTGGCTAGACACCGCCTCAGGGGCTGCAGTCTCAACGGCGATCGAGCCAAACACCAGCCTAATCCTCCGCGAAGCCCGTGACTCCAAGGTGCCGGACTCTTTTCCGGACTCCGAACCGCCCGCGCCCCTGCCAATCGAATCCGATTGGGCGCCGATCATGGAATTCACTGCCACGGATATATTTCAGCACTTGCCCTTCGGCGACATTCTGAATTCACTAAGGGCTCTCTCTTTGTCAGGAGAGCCCTGGCCGGACTATGGCCAACAGGATTGGGATACGGACGACGAAGAAATTCGACGCCCACCCACCACCCACTTCGTAGCCACTGTCGATGATTTAACCGACATGCTCGACTTTGACTCTGAAGACATCGACGGTATGGACGACGATGTAGGAGACGAACATGAACCAGCGCCTATAGGGCACTAGAAAGCCACCTCATCATATGACGTATACATGGTGGACACACCAAAAGAAGACGACGACCAGGAACGGAAGGACGCAACGAAGGCTTGTCCCCTCGAGAAGCAGTCAAAGCGGCGGCATAAGCGCCGCCCCAAATCCCGCCTCGGCAGAAATAACGATCATACAGTCCCAGCGTTGGAGCAGGGCGAACCACTGCCGGACCACGGCAATACGGAGAATCAAACCGAACAAATCAATTCTGTTAAAGATAATAGTCCGGATGACATAACGCCGGACAGGCACCCGGAGCAGCAGAATGCCCGTCAAAGGCTTGTTGCCACTGCGAGGAGTCTGAAAAAGCAGAAGCAAAGGCTCAAGGCTGCGCAGGACACACTCCAAATCAGATGGAGTAAAGTACTCAACACATCAGCAAAGTGTGGTGGTAATCGCCCCACCAAGAGCTACCCGAAGCGGAAGTTGCTACCTGAATTTGATGAGGAGGCCCTAGATCCCCCACAACCAAAAATCAAAACGGCCACCTGGCCGGATAGACGACCTCACGGCCAACATGGAGCGGCAAACAACTCCACTCACAAGCCAATAAGCGATCCACACGAGGGCTCGCACCAAAAGGACGGTGCAACCAGATCCATCTATGGAGCACGCAAGCGCGCCCCAGCATATGATGTAACACAACAAACATCTGAACAATGCGGTACACCCAGATATAGGGGTGCCGCACACCCCCTAGGCTTCACCGATAAGGTGCTGGACCATGAATTTCCAGAGGGATTCAAACCCGTAAACATAGAAGCATACGACGGAACAATAGACTCTGGGGTCTGGATTGAGGACTACATCCTCCATATCCATATGGCTCGAGGAGACGATCTCGACACCATCAAGTACTTACCACTCAAGCTCAAAGGGCCAGATCGGCACTGGCTTAAAAGCCTCCCCGAAAACTCCACTGGAAGTTGGGAAGAGCTCGAAGACGCTTTTCGGGCAAATTTTCAAGGGACTTATGTCCGACCCCCGGATGTAGATGATCTGAGTCATATAACTCAACAGCCCGGAGAGTCAGCCCGAAAGCTTTGGAACAGGTTTCTTATTAAGAAGAACCAAATAGTTGACTGCCCAGACACCGAAGCCTTGGCAGCTTTTAAGCATAGCGTCCGCGACGAATGGCTTGCCAGACACCTCGGCCAAGAAAAGCCGAGAATAATGGCAGCATTAACAAGCCTCAAGACCCGCTTTTGCGCGGTTGAGGACAGCTGGCTAGCCAGATGCAGCACTAGCAACCCAAGCACATCTGAAGTTAGAGATGAAAACGGGAAATCCCGACGCAGCAAAAATAAGCGTCGAAATAAAGAAGACAACCCAAAGAGCATGGAGGTACACGCCAGATTCCGAAGCTCTCGGCCAGGTCAGCAAAAGCCACCCTTTAAAGGCGCCAGAGATGAACTGTCCAGCCTGAACAAAATTCTGGACCAAGTATGTCAGATCCATAGCACCCCTGGAAAACCCGCTAATCATACCCACAGAGAATGTTGGGTCTTCAAGCAGTCCGGCAAGCTCAACGCCGTACACAAGGGGGAGGATACACCAAGCAAAGATGAGGATGAGCTTCTCAAGCAAGACACTGAGGAACAAAAGAAGTTTCCATCAGAAGTCAAAACAGTCAACGTATTACACGTGATCAAGGGAAGCAAAGCGGCCCTCCCAGAAAAATATGCCCAAGGGCCTATCACCACAAAACCCTACCACTGGTCGTCTCAACCGGTCACTTTCGACCATCATGATTACTCAGAAAGTATCCGGCGGTCAGGATGGGCTCCCCTGGTATTAGACCCAATAATTGACGGATACCACTTTGCATGAGTCCTGATGGACGGTGGCAGCAGTTTAAACCTGATATACCAGGATACAATCCGCGAAATGGGGATAGACCCAACGAAACTTTGCCATAGCAACACTACCTTTAAAGGAGTAATGCCATGCCCATGGGCTCACTGCGCGGGCTCCCTGCTACTAAAGGTTATATTCGGCTTCCCTGATAACACCCGTAGCGAACACTTAACCTTCCACATTGCTCCGTTCCAGTGCAGTTATCAAGCACTACTTGGACGCGAAGCTTTTGCTCGCTTTAATGCAATACCGCATTACGCTTCCCTCATGCTCAAGATGCCCGGTCCATGTGGCATCATTACAGTGAATGGAAGTATTAAGCGATCTTTGCGCACCAAAGAGAATGCGACTGCCTTTGCAGCCGTACACTAAAAACGGCCTCACCAGCTAAAGCATTTGATAGGTCGTCAAGACCACGGACGCGGTTAGACGAGTCCGGCGCTGCTATATGTAATTTGTACCGGATTGATGTCCACACCCCTATTACAAATACAAGGGGCTCAACACGCGCAGAGAAGTGGCAATTTCTACTCATTTCTAGTTATACATGGTTTCTTTAAAAAACCAACTTTTTGCACGACAACTTTTTCACCTAAGTTCCTCTCTTTTACAGATGACAATCGTGCTACACCCGTCCAGGATACGGCACAACGGAGACACAGGCGCAGACATGCAGCAGGGACATGTTCCAAGGATTCTTTTTAGATTAAGACCCTGCGTAAACCTTTTTTACTGTCTCTTGTTGATACACATCCACCGAATTCTCAGCACAATTGAGAAGGATGCTAACGTCTTGGCATGTGGCCACGTCAGAATAATGCATGTACCTGGAGACAAGGGGCTTCTTACAAAGGGCACTATTTAGGCCCGATTTATACCATAAAGACCGAATACCTTAGGGAGTGTTGGGCGTCGCGAGTTTGGCCTTATATGCATCAACTCCGAATCATTGTCTTTGGTCAAATGTTGGGTTTGCCCGGCTCCTATGTTTTCGTGCCTTACGCTTCGCTTTATCGGCTAAGGCAGCACCAGGAAAACTACTGCGATTGTGCCCTGGTTCATCCGGACGAGCACCTCAGTAGAGAAAGCCGAAAAACTGACTGTCATGATATAGCGTGAGACTGGTCAACCACTCGATGACCTATCGGAATGTTAGAATTCCTCCACCTTAATGAAGGGCCGTTTCCCGGCCAGGCATGTACGCACCCCAAGATCAGGAGAGTGCGGAGCCACAGGGGGCTATCTAGTAGCCCCACTGTCAAACTCCTATGGCTAAGTGAAAGTGTTAAAGCATTATAGTCCAGTTGCCTCGTTCGATGTGCTATCACCTCCTTAATAGGACCAAGACGTTGGGTTAAGTGTGAACACACGTTTTTTGCGAGCACCTTCGCATTATATGCGTGGGGGCTGAAGCCGATGACTGCAATCTTTCAGGTTATACACATGTATACATAAACGGCCACACAGGAGGCATCATATTACTTTCAGGCAAAAGTATAAACACAACCTTATAAAATTTCATAAAAACATTGTGTTTACAATGGGAATACATATCACTCAAACATAATATTCTTCGAGCATTGGGCCTCTATCAAACGAGCACCCTCGAGAACCTCCTCGAAATAGTGCTTGGCAGCCACTCGGCCTATGGCCGAGCCCTGCGCCGCAACAGTGGTAGCGTCCATCTCCGCCCAGTATGCTTTAACACGGGCAAGGGCCATCCGTGAGCCTTCTATGCACGCCGACCTCTTCATCGCATTAATGCGCGGCATCGCACCAAGGACCTGCTGCACTAAACTAAAATAGTTGTTCGGTTTTGGCTTTTCCAGCCATAGCTGATCCACAACAGACCTCATGGCGAGTCCGGACAACCTATTTAGTTCGGCCCATTCGGCTAGCTAATTAGTCAATGGAAGCGGACGCTCTGGAACGTTGAATTGCGACCAGAATAGCTTGTCCACCTCACGATCTGTTTGACCTTGGAACTATTTGGCCGCATCGGCAGCGCTCGCCGCCAAGTCCATATACGCTTCTACCGAACTCCACAGCCAATCCAGAGGGGCATACCGTGGATCTCCGAACTTCCTCCGTAGCATGAAGGGCTTCCTAGTCGCAATATCCCCAGCTTCCTGCAGCTCTTCCTTCTTCGCTCTCATAGCAGAGCGGGTGTCTTTGTCCGCCATCGTGGCCTTCTTAAGGTCCGTTGCCTTCGCTCGGTTTTCTTTTTCAAGGAGCCGGCAATGGTTGGCAGTGCCTTCTAATTCTACGGCCATCTTGGCCATCTTCTCTTGGCTCTCGCAATATGCGGCCTTCTCGGCTTTCAAATCTTCGGCCGCCTTCAAAGCAGCCGCATTACTAATCCTCGCTTGTTCCTTGGCTCGGGCGAGCTCCGCCCGAAGGGTCTCCATGGTGGTAGCTCCGTCTGCAGTCACAACATATTAAAGATATTGGCATCATGCTGCTCTTATTGTGTGACATTCACCAGAAAACATTACTTACCCTGTGATTTGTCAAGCCGCTTGTTAACAAGCTTGATGTCGGTGTCTACCGCATACAGTAGCCGTTTTAATTCGGCAAACTCACTAGTCCGGCTAGCCACCGGAGCTTCCACCACCTGCACATAAAGGCAGTCTGGTTATTGCCTGGGACTATGATCCTCTGTTCGCCGCCATTCTCGACGACAACCAGAGTCTCAGGGGCTACTATCTACACAGGGCACACCTAACATGTGCGGTACTATCACATATTATCTCACGTACCTCAAAGCCTATCAGTAGACTCATAAAGTCTTCATGTAATCCGCTTTCGGCGTATGAAATTCTTTCCATCACCGTACCCATCAGCGTACGGTGTTCTTCTTAGATGGTCGCTCGTCCCAATAGCTCCATCACAACGTCTGCCCACATACCAGACGGTGCCGGACTCTTTTGTTCGCTCTCCTCGAGAGCCGGACGCTAGGGACTTCGGGGGTCTATGGGATTATCTTCTGGCCTCATTGGATCCGGAGAGGCCCTCCGTGACAACACTTCGGGGTCGCCCGCTTCTTGAGCGGAGGAGTCCGGAGGAGGCGTTTCGCTCTCCATCATCTCCGGAAGAAGATCCCCCGAAGACGAGCTCAGCTGAGAGGGGCTAAGGCCCGAACTGCAAGATATATGGAGCGGTTATTTTCTCAGAAGAAAGATAGTATACCTTCACTATTAAAGTATTTTTTGGATCACTTACGACTCGTTGGAGGGCTGATCCCCCCGCGGACTTTGTGTGGCAAGAGCACCCCCCGAGGCAGGACCCTCTGTTGGAGACTTCTTCTCCCGTTTGGAGGCCTTGGCTTCCGGATCCTCAGAAGCATTCCTTTTCCTCCCCGGTTATCCTCCTTCATGGAGGCGCTCATTCCCTCGGTTGGAACTGGCAGCGATGGGGGCCCGCGTCCGCCCGTATTATTCCCCCCTGTATCTTCCTTCGAGGTCTCCGGGCAAGGTGCGAGCTTGAGCATCTTTTCCAATACCGGATTTTCCAAACCCTCAGGGAGGGGGGCCAAACACCGAATCATCTTTGCCTTTGTTAGCCAGTCCTGGTCAAAGAGCGAACTCTCGGAAATAACTTCATGATGAATAAAAGACAGTGTGTTTGGCTAGAGGATTTCTTACTTGTTCGGCGGCGCGGTTACTGCTCAGGCCCACGTCCTCGGTAGTATCCGGACACTCTATTTGAGGTACGAAGAATGATTTGTACATCTCCTCGTGTGTCAGGCCGAGGAAACTTTGAATGGCACGCGGCCCTTCTGGGTTGAACTCCCACAGGCGAAGGGGCCGGCGTTTGCAAGGCTGGACTTGACGAACCAGCATAACTTGCATTACCACAACCAAATTAAAATCTCCCTCAAAGAGATCTTGAATGCGACTTTGCAGTATAGGCACGTCCTTGGCTGGACCCCAGCTCGGACCTCTGCTAATCCATGGCATCAGTTGTGGTGGGGGGCCCGAGCGGAAGGCGGGGGCAGCCGCCCACTTGGCACTTCTGGGAGCCGTGACGTAAAACCACTCCAGTTGCCATAATTCGGACACCTATGGAAAGGAACCTTTCGGCCATGGAGCTCCTGCCATCTTGCTTATCGATGCGCCACCGCACGCTGCATGTTTCCCCTCGATCATCTTCGGCTTCACTTGAAAGGTCTTGAGCCACAGGCCGAAGTGAGGGGTAATGCGGAGGAAGGCCTCACACACGACAATAAATGTCGAAATGTGGAGAAAGGAGTCCGGAGCTAGATCGTGGAAATCTAGCCCGTAATAGAACATCAAACCCCTGACGAAGGGATCCAGAGTGAGGCCTAGGCCTCGGAGGAAGTGGGAGACGAACACGACGTTCTTGTTGGGTTCGGGAGTAGGGACGACCTGCCCTCGAGCAGGCAGCCGATGTGAAACCTCGGTAGTCAGGTATCTGGCCTCCCTCAACTTCTTGATGTCCTCTTCTGTAACGGAGGAGGGCATCCATCAGCCTTGAAGGCTGGATCCGGACATGACTGAAGATTCGGAGCACCTAACCTGGGCTTTGGGTGTTAGAACTCGAGGCAGGGGAGGGGTTCGATTGAGCACGAGAGAGAAAAAGCGAAAACTTTGTCCCTTTATAAAGAGGATGAATATCAAGCGTCCTCTCCGTATCCGTTTGGGACTTGCCTATCATCTAGGAGTCCTAGACATGGTTGGGTTACACACACCCGTATTAATGAGAATCCCGTAATAAGGGGACACGATCTCTGCTTTGACAAGACGTGTCAAAAAACTGCCTCGTGTTATGTGCGGGGCTGGTTAAAGGAAACGGTTCGAATAATCACCGGGCCATGACATAACATCATACTATCAAAACAAGTCAGCAAATTAGATTTGCGACAATATTATTCTCTCTACGGTGGTATGTGGAACTTATTTTGCAGGGTCGGACACTATCCTCGTATTCAAATTCTTCTATGATGTATTCGGAGAAGGAACCCGCCTTGCAATGTCGAAGACAATACTGCATGCCGGACTCATCATCATTGAAGCCTAGTTCAGGGTCTACTGCGGGAGTCCTGGATTAGGGGGTCTCCGGACAGCCGGACTATCTCCATTGGCCGGACTGTTAGACTATGATTGAAGACTTCGTCTCGTGTCCGGATGGGACTATACTTGGCGTGGAAGGCAAGCTAGGCAATACGGATATGGATATCTCCTCCTTTTGTAACCGACCTTGTGTAACCCTAACCCTCTCCGGTGTCTATATAAATCGAAGGGTTTTAGTCCATAGGACAACAACCATAACATACAATCATACCATAGGCTAGCTTCCAGGGTTTAGCCTCTCTGATCTCGTGGTAGATCTACTCTTGTACTACCCATATCATCAATATGAATAAAGCATGACGTAGGGTTTTACCTCCATCAAGTGGGCCCGAACTTAGGTAAAACATCGTGTCCCCTACCTCCTGTTACCATCCGGCCTAGACGCACAGTTCGGGACCCCCTACCCGAGATCCGCCGGTTTTGACACCGACAATCACCATCATCATCATCATCACCCTCATCTCTTTTACGCGGTCCACTCTCCCATACCCCGCTGTAATCCCTACTTGAACATGGTGCTTTATGCCACATATTATGATCCAATTATGTGTTGCCATCCTATGATGTTTTGAGTAGATATCTTTTGTCTTTGGGTTGAATGATGATCTAGATTGGTATGAGTTATATGTTTTACTTTGATGATGTCCTATGGTGCCCTCCATGTCGCGCAAGCATGAGTGGTTCCCACTGTAGGGTGTTGCAATACGTTCATGATTCACTTATAGTGGGTTGGTGAGTGACTGAAACACAAGCCCGAGTAAGGGGGTTGTTGCGTATGGGAATAAAGAGGACTTGATGCTTTAATGCTATGGTTGGGTTTTACCTTAATGATCTTTAGTAGTTGCGGATGCTTGCTAGAGTTCCAATCATAAGTGCATATGATCCAAGTAGAGAAAGTATGTTAGCTTATGCCTCTCCCTCATGTGAAACTGCAATAGTGATTACCGGTCTTGTAACGATTGCCTAGGACAATTCCGCACACCGATCCACCATTATTACACACTCGCTATTTATAATATTTAGTAATATATTCTAACTTCATGTTAACAGCACCTACTTTTATATTTTAGCTCTCCGATATCATACAAAGTTATCCTCTTCATACCCACACCCTAGTTTTATTTCTCGTTTCTAGTTGGAAGAAAACGTTCGGTGTGCGTAGAGTCGTTTCTGTGGCAGATAGGGCTTCAGAGAATATTGATCTTACCTTTATCTCCTTGTGGGTTCGACACTCCATACTTATCACTTCCACCTTTGGAAATTGCTACGATGATTCCTTGCACTTGGGGATTATCACGCTCTTTTCTGGCGCCGTTGTCGGGGAGCAATAGCGTGGGGCTGATATTCTCGTGTGTGCTTGTTTGCTTTCTTCACTAAGTAGATTTTGTTTTTACTTTTTGTTTAGTCGTGGGTGAAACATACATTTTTTTTAAAGAATGAAAATACCAAAAAAATTACTTGCCTCTCATGCCTAAAAAGTTTTTCAAAAAGAGAAGTGATTGGAAAGTTATGTATTGAAGAAGTGAGGGTCGACCTTGAGCACTCGTGTTCATGCTCACGGAAACAATGTAGAATTTTTCATGGAAGTTTCTCTGTAAATAATTATCCCCTTATATATATATATATCCATTGTATTATAAAAAATAATGTGCCAAGCTTTGGTTTTAGGATGATTAGATTGCTTATTTACTATGTGCAGAACAAAAACAGAAACTTTGGTTGTAGCGCGTGATTTTACATTTTTTACTGGAAAGTCAAATGGGTCTCAAACTTTTGGCACATTACTTCTGTATAAATGTTTCAAATGTTTCAAATTTATTTCAAAAAATTTGGAGATACAAAAGTTTATTAAACCTTCAGACTACTACAGACTGTCCTGTTTTAGACAGATTCTGTTTTTCGTACGTTGTTTGCTTATTTTGATGAATCTATGGGTAGTATCGGGGGTTATGAACCATGGTGAAGTTTGAATACACTAGATATAGTTCTAATATGAAATTTGAATGAGTTTGCAACATTACCTAAAGGTGGTGATTGGCTTTATCATACTAACCAATCTCACGAAGTTCTGTTAAGTTTTGTGTGATTGAAGTTTTGAAGCTTTGGGTGAGATATCGATATGAGGAGAATAAGGAGTGTAAAGACCCTAAGCTTGGGGATTCCCAAGGAACTCCAAGGTAATATTCAAGGAAGACTCAAGTGCCTAAGCTTGGGGATGCCCCGGAAGGCATCCCCTCTTTCGTCTTCAAAACTATTGGTATACCTTACTTGGAGCTATATTTTTATTCGTCACATGATATGTGTTTTGCTTGGAGCGTATTTTCAATTTTACTTGCTGTTTGAATATGCATCTAGTGTATTAATTTCATGGAGAAATGGAGTAATGCAATAAGAACGATGACATGATGTAGACAAGATCTATCTATGTAGAGATAGACCCCATCGTTTTATCCTCAGTAGATCATTGGATCTTAAATCTCAAATGAAAAAGAATCCTCCCATGGCTAGTTAATTATTTGACTACTCAATGTCCTTCACTCATATCTTTTTGGAGTAGTTTGTCATTACTCACGTGCTTCACATATATCCTATGATTAAATGGTTGAATGAATTGAATATCATAAATCTCAATTTATATATGTTTCATATGCTTATACCATGGGGAGTAATGACTTCACATAGAATAAGTATAGTTAGTAAACTCATTGAAAGTTAGCAAACGTAGAATTCACTTGAACAATTCATGAAAGAATATTGAAGGAAGAGAGATTTCACATATAAATATACTATCTTGGACATCTTTTGTAATTGTGAGCACTCATTAAAATATGACATGCTAAAAGGTTGATGTCGGACAAGGAAGACAACGTAATGGGTTATGTTTTCTTATATCCGAAATAAAGTGTATTGTCTTGGATCATCCAACATGTTGAGCTTGCTTTTCCCCCTCATGCTAGCCAAATTCTTTGCACCAAGTAGAGATACTACTTGTGCTTCCAAACATTCCTTAAACCAGTTTTGCCATGAGAGTCCACCATAACTACCTATGGATTGAGTAAGATCCTTCAAGTAAGTTGTCATCGGTGCATGCAATAAAAATTGCCCTCTAAATATGTATGATCTATTAATATGTAGAAAATAAGCTTTATACGATCTTGTGATGTGGAAGAAATAAAAGCGACGGACTGCATAATAAATGTCCATATCACAAGTGGCAATATAAAGTGACATTGTTTTGCATTAAGATTTTGTGCATCCAACCATAAAAGCGCATGACAACCTCTGCTTCCCTCTGTGAAAGGCCTATCTTTTACTTTTATCTTCTACCTTATGCAAGAGTCATGGTGATCTTCACCTTTCCTTTTTACATTTTATCCTTTGGCAAGCACATTGTGTTGGAAAGATCCTTTTATATATATATATATATATCCAATTGGATGTAAGTTATCATGAACTATTATTGTTGACATTACACTTGAGGTAAAAGGTTGGGAGGCGAATCTATAAGCACCTATCTTTCACTATGTCCGATTAAAACTTTGAACCCATAAATATCACGTGAGTGTTAGCAATTGTGAAAGATTAAATGATAGTTGTGAAGGAAATATGCCCTAGAGGCAATAATAAAGTTATTATTTATTTCCTTATTTCATGATAAATTTTTATTATTCATGCTAGAATTGTATTAACCGGAAACATGATACATGTGTGAATACATAGACAAACAGAGTGTCACTAGTATGCCTCTACTTGACTAGCTCGTTGATCAAAGATGGTTATGTTTCCTAGCCATAGACATGAGTTGTCATTTGATTAATGGGATCACATCATTAGAGAATGATGTGATTGACTTGACCCATTCCGTTAGCTTAGCACTCGATCATTTAGTATGTTGCTATTGCTTTCTTCATGACTTATACATGTTCCTATGACTATGAGATTATGCAACTCCCGTTTACCGGAGGAACACTTTGTGTGCTACCAAACGTCACAACGTAACTGGGTGACTATAAAGGTGCTCTACAGGTGTAACGCCCTCGATGCAGCAATATCTCCTACGTGTCGAAGCACGACTTAGAGGCATAACCGCATTGAAAGCAATGTCGCAAGTAAGGTAATCTTCACAACAACCCATGTAAATAGATAATAGGGGAAAAGGAACATAGTTGGCTTACACTCGCCACGTCACACAAATACATGAATAATATTACAATCATCCAATACACTCATGGTCCGACTATGGTACCAAAATAAAAGATCAACCCCAACATGCGACACGGTCCCCGATTGCCCCAACTGGGCACCACTACTGATCATCTGGGAAAGACACATAGTAACGGCGAGAGTCTTCATCGAACTCCCACTTGAGCTCAAGCGCATCATCCAGAACGGTATCATCGGTCCCTGCATCTGGTTTGGAAGTAATCTTTGAGTCACGGGGACTCAGCAATCTCGCACCCTCGCGATCAAGACTATTTTAGCTTATAGGTAAGGCAAGGTAATATGTGGAGCTGCAGCAAGCGACTAGCATATATGGTGGCTAACCTGTTCGCAAAAGAGAGCGAGAAGAGAAGGCAAAAGCACGGTCGAACAACTATGATCTAGAAGTGATCCTAGAATAACCTACGTCAAGCATTACTCCAACACCGTGTTCACTTCCTGGACTCCGCCGAGAAGAGACCATCACGGTAACACACGCGGTTGACTCATTTTAATTAAGGTAAGTTTCATGTTATCTACAACTGGACATTAACAAATTCCCATCTGCCCATAACCGCGGGCATGGCTTTCGAAAGTTCAAATCCCTGCAGGGGAGTCCCAGCTTAGCCCATCACAAGCTCTCACGGTCAACGAAGGATATTCCTTCTCCTGAGACATTTGTGATCAGACTCGGCATCCCGGTTTTACAAGACATCCTCGACAATGGTAAAACAAGTCCAGCAACACCGCCCGAATGTGCTGACAAGTCCCGATAGGAGCTGCACATATCTCGTTCTCAGGGCACACTCAGATGAGACATCCTACGAGTAAAACCAACCCTCAAGTTGCCCCGAGGTGGCCCCGCAGTCTACTCGGTTGGACCAACACTCAGAGGAGCACTGGCCCAGGGGGGTTTAAATAAAGATGACCCTTGGGCTCCGGAAACCCAAGGGAAAAAGAGGCTAGGTGGAAAATGGTAAAACCAAGGTTGGGCATTGCTGGAGGAGTTTTATTCAAGGTGAACTGTCAAGGGGTTCCCATTATAACCCAACCGCGTAAGGAACGCAAAATCCGGGAACATAACACCGATATGATGGAAACTAGGGCGGCAAGAGTGGAACAAAACACTAGGCAAAAGGCCGAGCCTTCCACCCTTTACCAAGTATATAGGTGCATTAATATAACAATATAATATGGTGATATCCCAACAATAAACAATGTTCCAACAAGGAACGATCTCCAATCTTCACCTGCAACTAGCAACACTATAAGAGGGGCTGAGCAAAGCGGTAACATAGCCAATCAACGGTTTGCTATGACATGGTGGGTTAGAGGTTTAACATGGCAATTTGGGAGGCATGATAAGCAAGTGGTAGGCATCATAGCATAGGCATAGCAAAAGAGCGAGCATCTAGCAAGCAAAGATAGAAGTGATTACGAGGGTATGATCATCTTGCCTGCAAAGTTGTCAGAGTTGACTTGATCCTCGTAAGCAAACTCAATGGGCTCCTCGTTAGCGAACTCGTCTCCCGGATCTATCCAAACAAGACAAACAAGAAAAAGGAACACAATCAACCACGTGCAATGCTCGAACAACATGATGCAAACATGGCATGCTATGCGGGATGCGATATGTGATGCATATGCAAGATTTGACAAGGAATGATTGAACCTGGCCTCCACATGGAAATACAAGAGTGCCACTGGAAAGGTGAGGTGATTTCGGTTGAAATCGATATAAAGATCACCGGAATCGGATGCACGGTTTGGAAATGGCAAGCAAAACAAATATGGCACCGGTCTGCGATAATCAGCAAGTAGCCATCTAAAAGCACCAAGATAATTATGCTACAACACTCAAACGTGACAACAAAATACATGGAAGGGATCCACTCATGATGCTTGACAAAAGATGAACACTGAGCTATGGCCAATTCATCAATTAACATGTTCAAACCTGCATGGCAAAAGTGCAAATGATAACAGGTTTCAGACTTAGTGAAATTAACACAAGTCTGGAATTTAACATCAGGTAGCACACTTTAGAGTATGAAAACTACATGCTACAGGAACTTAACATGGCAAGGCAAGGCACAACATGAAGCTACTCAAAGCACTTAACAAAAGTCCCTTAGTGACCTTGAGCCAAAAGGGATCAGAAAATACAATTGCAAGCATGCGAACATGGCAAAAACATAAACAGATCTCAGACTTGGTGAAAAATTGGAGCATGCAAATCTGTTAACGAGTAGGCATGTTTACGAGCTCGATGCACTCACTGCGGAGCATGGAATGACAAACTAAGCATACACCCATAAAGCATACATATCATAGAAGTTATACATGGCAATAACAACAATATAGCATGCACGGATCAAAAACAACATCCTCGGCAAAATCGCTAACAAGTCAACAATCTGCCAGGATTCACGAAATAGCAAAAGTAGAGCTCGATTGACTCAAGCTCGGCTGCTCCGTAAATGTAAACAAAGACATGGATGGATAGATCACCACAATGTTAACAAATCACATTTACTGATCATCCTCAAAAGAGGCACGGATCACTAGGAAACAACATGAACATATGGCATAATGACAAAATCAGGAGAAGTACTTAGAGAAATTATAAGTCCCTGAAATCAGCATTACCGATTGCACTACTTTGCAAGCTTGTGCTAGTCACCACACATATCACAAAAATACATGGTAAGCACCTCTGTAAAGATGGCATGGCATATAACAAAACTCATGTAGAGCTCAGGAGCATATCATGCACACATTAAACATGGCAATTTTATCATATAGCCCTCTTCCAACAGCATTTTGGGCATCAAGATGAGCTCAAATGAAAATGATACAATGAGACGAAATGATGTACTCTCTGAGACGAACATTTTGATATGCTACGCGCACAAATCGGAGCTACGGATGCGGAGCTACGACATGATGAAAATTGCTAAAAATTAGGGTTTCGGGGAATAAAGTCAACCGGGTGATACTCCAGATCCAGATCCGGATTGGCGCGGATTACGAGGTTCGTCAGGGAAGAAGAAGGTCGCCGGAGTACTTTAGCAGCTCGTGGAATCGAGGGGAGCTCGCCGGAGGGCTCGTCGCCGGCGATGGGGCGAGGGCGGCGCCGGCCGCGGGCGGTGAGGAGGTCGCCGGCGCCCGAGG
>NC_057800.1:92105594-92126615 GCF_018294505.1 Triticum aestivum
CGGGGCGACGTGGGCCGCGGGGGCTGGGCGTGGGCCTGGCGGGCCGACAGCGCGGGGACGGAGGTGAGGCCACGTGGCGGATCGCGGTTGGCGGTGGCGGCGGTGTCCGGCGCGTCCGGACGTGTCCGGCGCGCTGAGGACAAAGGGACTAGGGTTAGGGTAGGATGAGACCCGGGATTTTCGGGGAGAGGCCTTCATATAGGCATAGAGGGAGCTAGGAAGCTCCAAATGAGATGCGGTTTTTGGCCACGCGATCATGATCGAACGCTCTAGACGATGGGAGAGGTTTTGGTGGGTTTTGGGCCAAATTGGAAGGGTGTTGGGCTGCAACACAAACGAGGCCTTCTCGGTCCCTCGGTTAACCGTTGGAGTATCAAACAAAGTCCAAATGGCACAAAACTTGACAGGCGGTCTACCGGTAGTAAACCAAGGCCGCTTGGCAAGTCTCGGTCCAATCCGGAAATGTTTAACCCCACACACGAAAAGAGGTAGAAAGGGGCACCGGAGGAGATAGGACCGCCGGAATGCAAAACGGACAACGGGGAAAATGCTCGGATGCATGAGACAAACACGTATGCAAATGCAATGCACATGATGACATGATATGAGATGCATGACAAAGGCAACAAAACACGGACACAAAAACCCGAACCCGAGGAAAAATAAAATAACTTAGCGCCGAAAACGGCAAGAGTTGGGATACATATAAGGTAAATTACATCCGGGGTGTTACAACACTCCACCACTATGAAAGGATCTCGTCCCGAGATCTAGGACTGAAGAAACGCCAGGTACTCAGAATGGAGGTGATCCTCGCGTTCCCAGGTGGCTTCACGGTCGGAATGGTGTGACCACTTGACTTTGAGGAATTTGATTGACTTATTGCGAGTCTTGCGTTCAGTCTCTTCAAGAATAGCAACTGGGTGCTCACGATAAGAGAGGTCTTCTTGGAGATCAATGTCTTCAAAGTTGACGGTGCGGTCAGGAGTCTTGAAGCACTTGCGGAGCTGAGAGACATGGAAGACGTCATGCACATTTGCAAAGTTTGACGGAAGCTCGAGTTGATAGGCGAGATCGCCTCTCTTGCTGACTATCTTGAAAGGACCCATGTATCTAGGGGCAAGCTTCCCTTTGATACCGAAGCGACGAGTACCTTTCATTGGAGAGACGCGGAGGTAAACATGGTCTCCGATCTCGAAAGCCAAATCACGATGCTTACTATCATAGTAGCTCTTCTGGCGCGATTGCGCTGCTTTGAGGTTATCACGAATGACTTTGCACATTTCCTCTGCCTCAGTGATCAAGTCATTTCCAAGAAGTTGACGTTCACCGGTCTCTGACCAGTTAAGAGGAGTACGACACTTCCTGCCATAGACAATTTCAAATGGGGCCTTGCCCGAACTTGCTTGAAAACTGTTGTTGTAGGAGAACTCGGCATATGGAAGACAATCTTCCCACTTCATACTGTAAGAGATAATGCAAGCCCTAAGCATATCTTCAAGAATCTGATTGACACGCTCGACTTGACCGCTAGTTTGAGGATGAAAAGTTGTGCTGAAACGGATGTTGGTGCCCATGGCCTTCTAAAAAGAATCCCAAAACTTGGAGGTAAAGATGCTGCCACGGTCTGAAGAGATCAACTGTGGAATGCCGTGCAGAGAGACAATCCGAGAGGTATAAAGCTCCGCCAATTGAGCTGCAGTGATAGACTCTTTGATAGGAAGAAAGTGAGCCACTTTAGTGAGTTTGTCGATGACAACGAATATAGCATCATTTCCATGCTTGGACTTTGGAAATCCCATCACGAAGTCCATCTCAATGTGGTTAAACTTCCATTCTAGAATGGGAAGAGGTTGGAGGAGACCAGCTGGTCGTTGGTGTTCTGCCTTCACTCTTCTGCAGACATCACATTCATTCATGAACTGAGCAATCTCGCCTTCATTCGAGTCCACCAATAAGCCTGCTTGAGGTCCTGGTACATCTTCGTACTCCCAGGGTGGATGGAGAGGAGTGAATTGTGAGCCTCATTCATAATGACTTTACGAAGGTCACCTTTAGGCACAACAATGTGATCCACGAAGAAGAGAGTATCATTGTCATCAAGGCGATAGCACTTGTACTTGGGTTGACTCTTGGCAATCCCAATCTTCACCTTCTTCACCATAGCATCAAGAAGTTGAGCCTCCCGAATCTGATCTTCCAAAGTAGGAGAGACTTGAAGGTTGGCGAGGAAACCTTGAGGAACAACATGCAGATTGAGTTTGCGGAAAGCTTCACAAAGCTCGGGTTGGTAGGGCTTGAGAATCAGACTGTTGCAGTAAGCATTCCTGCTCAAAGCGTTAGCAATCACATTGGCCTTGCTTGGAGTATATTCGATACTCGGATTATACTCTTGAATCATTTCGACCCAACGAGTCTGTCTGAGGTTGAGATTAGGCTATGTGAAGATGTACTTGAGACTCTTGTAGTCAGTGAAGATGTCCACTTTTCTTCCCAATAAGAGATGTCTTCAAGTCAAAAGAGCATGCACAACTACCGCCAACTCGAGTTCATGAGTGGGGTAGTTCTTCTCGTTGGGCTTCAACTGGCGAGAGGTATAAGCCACAACTTCCTTCTCTTGCATCAACACTGCACCAAGACCTTGAAGAGAGGCATCGCAGAAGACCTCGAACGGTTTGGATTCATCAGGAGGAGTCAGGACTGGAGCAGTGACTAATTTCTCTTTCAAAGTGTTAAAAGCGATGTCACATTCCGGAGACCAAACGTACTTGATGTGCTTCTGGAGAAGGTTTGAAAGAGGCTTCGCGATCTTTGAAAAGTTCTCAACGAACCTTCGATAGTAGCTTGCGAGACCAAGGAAGCTGCGGAGTTGCTTCACGTTCTGAGGTGGTTCCCAATTCACAATTGCAGACACCTTAGGATTCACCGCTATGCCCTTGGCAGAGATGATATGCCCAAGATAGAGAACCTCATCGACCCAAAACTCGCACTTTGAGAACTTGGCGTAGAACTGATGTTCTCTGAGCTTATCGAGCACCAAACGCAAGTGCTTGGCATGATCTTCCTTGTTCTTCGAAAAGACCAGAATGTCATCAAGGTAGACCAAGACGAAGTCATTTGTGTAGGCGTTGAAGATGAAGTTCATCATGCGAGAGAAAGTCGGAGGAGCGTTGACGAGGCCAAAAGACGTGACAGTGTATTCATATGAACCATAGCTTGTTCTGAAAGCCGTCTTGGAAATATCTTGCTCACGGATTCGAATCTGGTGATAGCCCATACGGAGATCAAGCTTGGAGAAAACTTGAGCACCTTTGAGTTGTTCAAACAACTCGTTGATGTTGGGAAGTGGGTACTTGTTCTTTATAGTCTTCTTGTTCAATGGACGGTAGTCAACACAAAGTCGGTCAGTTCCATCCTTCTTCTTCACAAAAAGAACTCCACAACCCCATGGAGAAGAACTAGGTCGGATGAGACCCATTCGCTCTTGAATATCGACTTGCTTCTTCAGCTCTTTCAACTCTTCAGGTCCAAGCTTGTAAGGACGTTTGCAAACAGGTTCCGTGCCAAGCTCAAGATCGATGACGAATTCAACTGGCCGGTGCGGAGGCATTCGTGGAAGCCCTTCTGGAAAGACGTCTTGATATTCGCAAACGACTGGAATTTGAGAGATGGCATCCAGTTCACCCTTCTCACTGAGAGAAAACAGACGGATTGTATCATCCCGAGCGGCAAAGACAATTACATCCTCAGACGAATGAGTCAATTAAATCTGCCTGGCAGCACAATCAAGATGAGCCTTGTGCTTAGAAAGCCAATCCATTCCGAGAATAAGATCAATATCCGAGTTACCAAGAACCACTGGAGAGGACAGAAACTTGTAGTCGCCCAACGTGATAGAGACATCGGGAGCAACCAAACTAGAAGTCAAAAGCTTGTCGGGAGAAACAACTTGCATGACTTTGGGCATAACCTCAGTATCAACATTGTGCTTCGATGCAAATGGGAATGACAAGAAAGAATGCGATGCACCAGTGTCAAAAAGAACTTTTGCAGGAACATCATTAACATGAAGGTTACCCATGATGACATCTGACGAGTCCTCTGCCTGAGCTGCATTCATCAAGTTGACCTTGGCGTACTTGGGGTTATGCTTGACCATAGTTGTACTTGCCGATCTCATAGGAGGAGGAGGAGGGAGACGCCTCTGATTGAAGCATTTGTTGGCATAGTGACCCTTCTGTTGGCACTTGTTGCACGTGACCTCTGAAAGCGGACGGTGATACGGAGCACTCGATCTTGGAGCTTGAGACGAAGTCTTGTTCTGAAAGCCAGGGTTGGGTGGGTGGGAAGATCCACTGCCACCTTTGCTCTTCTGCTGATAAGGCTGACGAAACGGAGGAGGAGGAAGCCAATACTTCTGCTGCTTAGCCACTTGAGTTGAGGAAGAAGGAGTAGCATCTCTGACTCGCTTCTTGGAAGCATCGCACTTCAGTTGAGCAGTCTCTTGCTTCATTGCCATGTTGTAAAACTCATCGTACCTCTTGGGCTCAAAGAGAATGAGAGCTAGCTGGATTTCTTCTCTGAGACCACCCCTGAACTGGTATATCATGCTCTTCTCGTCAGGGACGTCCTGCTTAGCAAAACGGGCGAGCTTCTGAAACATCTTGTTGTACTCGTAGACAGACATAGAGCCTTGCTTCAGGTTGCGGAATTCCTCACGCTTGCTTTCAACCATGCTCTGAGGAATATGATGAGCTTTGAAGTCTTGACGGAATTCATCCCAGGTAATCACATGGCCTCCTCTGGAATCTTTGTACTGCTGAAACCATTCTGCAGCTTGGTCTTTGAGTTGGAAGGAGGCGAACTTGACAAAGTCCCCAGGCCTGACGTTACTGCACTCTAAATTCTTGCATATGTCCACGAGCCAATCATCAGCGTCTGTTGCCTCAACACAATTGCTGAAGGTCTTTGGCTGGTTAGCAAGGAACTGGTTGAGTGTAGCAAAGTGATTCTTATTGTTGCCTTGGCCCTGGTTCCCTTGGTTGTGCTCTTGAAGAAGTTGCATGATCAGCTGCGTGTTTGCATTGGTAGAGGCCATCACAGCTTGCCATGCCTCCGGAGGTGGAGGTGGTGGTGGCGGATCAGGATTCGGAGTCGTGCGCGTTGGAGGAGCCATCCTGAAGAGGTTGACATCCATTAGCACATTGACAGACAAATATTGAAGCTGAATCCAACGGGTTGAAATTGCAACATATAGTCCTCACATCCGAACAAAATGAACGAATGCATTCCGATTGAAATGGTCGCATATCCATAAATTGAGAAGCCACTTAGAATTGAGGGTGAAGAAAAAACAACAAGGTACGGAACAAGAACGAATACTCGGTAAGGATCACCCAATCTCAAACCAAATATCCGTGGAAGAAGAACTAGAGCTACAATAATTCCCACCTATGAAACTTCCGAACCTTTCCGGTTATGCAATTAGGTGTTGGGGATACAGGGGAAGCATAATATCTCACCCAAATCTAGCAAATCCTACATCCAGCTGTATCCATCCTTCAACACATAACCGAGAAAAACTTCGGAAATCGTCTACCTCAACCTTTGAAAAGCATCCGTTATACAAGTTATGGCAATACTCCCGAACTCCCGCCCCAGTACTGGGTGGCGTCGAGGTTATCTCACCAACAACTGCATAAAAGAGATTTTCGATGTTGGCGAAACTCAGGTATTCCAGAATCTCAACGATAAAATTGTGACGACAACACCTCAGAGCTCAACTCCCCGAGACACTGCCACAACCCCTAAATGACAGGAGGCACCAAGAACAATGTTCTCCTCACAAATCGATCGGAACGATTCCAAGATATCCGCGTGATCCTAAAAAAATTTAGTGAAATTTGAGAAGAGAAGAGTCAAAACTCTACGTCAGGATGCCTTACCAGAGCGATGAAGGGACTGGGGATTAAAAAGAATTCCTAACTCTCCGATATATAATTCCTAAATGACTCAAAACATTTTTCTAGACTCAACAACGCCAACGATTCGATCAAGCAGGGGGCTCCTAAGGTCGGGGAAGGCTCTGATTACCAACTTGTAACGCCCTCAATGCGGTTATGCCTCTAAGTCGTGCTTCGACACATAGGAGATATAGCCGCATCCAGGGCGTTACAATAGGTGTCTCCAAAGGTACATGTTGGGTTGGCGTATTTCGAGATTAAGATTTGTCACTCCGATTGTCGAAGAGGTATCTCTGGGCCCTCTCGGTAATGCACATCACTTAAGCCTTGCAAGCAATGCAACTAATGAGTTAGTTGCGAGATGATGTATTACGGAATGAGTAAAGAGACTTGCCGGTAACAAGATTGAACTAGGTATTAAGATACCGACGATCGAATCTCGGGCAAGTAACATACCGATGACAAAGGGAACAACGTATGTTGTTATGTGGTTTGACCGATAAAGATCTTCGTAGAATATGTGGGAGCCAATATGAGCATCCAGGTTCCACTATTGGTTATTGACCGGAGACATGTCACGGTCATGTCTACATTGTTCTCGAACCCGTAGGGTCCGCATGCTTAACATTACGATGATAGTTTCATTATGAGTTTATATATTTTGATGTACCGAAGGTTGTTTGGAGTCCCGGATATGATCACGGACATGACGAGGAGTCTCGAAATGGTCGATACATAAAGATCGATATATTGGACGGCTATATTCGGACACCGGAAGTGTTTCGGGTGATTTCGGAGAAAACAGGAGTGCCGGAAGGGTTACCGGAACCCCCCGGGGAAATATTGGGCCTTAGTGGGCCTGAGGGGAGAGAGAGGGCACCAGCCCAGGAGGTGGCGCGCCCCCTCCCATGAGGAGTCCAAATTGGACTAGGGGAGGGGGCGCGGCCCCTCTTTCCCTTGTTGGAAATATGCCCTAGAGGCAATAATAAATTAGTTATTATTATATCATATTTCATTGTTCATGATAATCGTTTATTATCCATGCTAGAATTATATTGATAGGAAACTCAGATACATGTGTGGATACATAGACAACACCATGTCCCTAGTAAGCCTCTAGTTGACTAGCTCGTTGATCAATAGATGGTTATGGTTTCCTGACCATGGACATTGGATGTCGTTGATAACGGGATCACATCATTAGGAGAATGATGTGATGGACAAGACCCAATCCTAAGCGTAGCACAAGATCGTGTAGTTTGTTTGCTAAAGCTTTTCTAATGTCAAGTATCATTTCCTTAGACCATGAGATTGTGCAACTCCTGGATACCGTAGGAGTGCTTTGGGTGTGCCAAATGTCACAACGTAAATGGGTGGCTATAAAGGTACACTACAGGTATCTCCGAAAGTGTCTGTTGGGTTGGCACGAATCGGGACTGGGATTTGTCACTCCGTGTAAATGGAGAGGTATCTTTGGGCCCACTCGGTAGGACACCATCATAATGTGCACAATGTGACCAAGGAGTTGATCACGGGATGATGTGTTACGGAACGAGTAAAGAGACTTGCCGGTAACGAGATTGAACAAGGTATCGGATACCGACGATCGAATCTCCGGAAAGTACAATACCGCTGGACAAAGGGAATTGTATACGGGATTGATTGAATCCTCGACATCGTGGTTCATCCGATGAGATCATCATGGAACATGTGGGAGCCATCATGGGTATCTAGCTCCCGCTGTTGGTTATTGGCCGGAGAGTTGTCTCGGTCATGTCTGCATGGTTCCCGAACCCGTAGGGTCTACACACTTAAGGTTCGATGACGCTAGAGTTGTTATGGGAAATAGTATGTGGTTATCGAAGGTTGTTCGGAGTCCCTGATGAGATCCCGGACATGACGAGGAGCTCCAGAATGGTCCGGAGGTGAAGATCGGTATATTGGACGAAGGGTATTGGAGTCCAGAATTGTTCCGGGGGTACCAGGTGATGACCAGCGTGTCCGAAAGGGGTTTCGGAGGCCCCGACAAGCGTTGGGGGGCCTAATGGGCCAAGGGGAGAGGGCACATCAGCCCACTAAGGGGCTAAGCGCCCCTCCCACCCCATCTCACGTAACCAGGAGAGGTGGGGGCGCCACCCCTAGGGCAGCCGCCCCTCCCGGCTTGGGGGGCAAGTTTCCTAGGGGGTGGGGGCGCCCAAACCCATCTAGGGCTTCCCCTGTGGCCGCCGCCCCTCCCCTAGGGAACCCTTCCGCTGGCGCAGCCCTCTCCCTCCTCCTACACCTCCTCCTCCTCCATAGTGCTTGGTGAAGCCCTGCTGGAGAACCATGAGCTCCATCACCACCATGCCGTCGTGCTGCTGTTGGACTCTCTTCCTCAACCTCTCCCTCCTCCTTGCTGGATCAAGGCGTGGGAGATGTCTCCGTTCCGTACATGTGTTGAACGCGGAGGTGCCGTCCGTTCGGCGCTAGGATCATCGGTGATTTGGATCACGATGAGAATGACTCCATCAACCCCGTTCACTTGAACGCTTCCGCTTAGCGATCTACAAGGATATGTAGATGCACTCTCCTTCCCCTCGTTGCTAGATTACTCCATAGATTGATCTTGGTGATGCGTAGAAAATTTTAAATTTCTGCTACGATCCCCAACATCCCTCTCCCTCTCTTTCCTTCCCCCTTCTCTCTTCCTAGTTGGACTAGGAAAGGGGAGTCCTACTCCTACTAGGAGGACTCCCCCCTCCTTGGCGCGCCCCAAGGGCCGGCCGGCCTCCCTCCTTGCTCCTTTATATATGGGGGCAGGGGGGCACCTCTAGACACACAAGTTGATCTTCATGATCGTTTTCTTAGCCGTGTGCGGTGCCCCCCTCCACCATAATCCTCGATAATATTGTAGCGGTGCTTAGGCGAAGCCCTGCGACGGTAGAACATCAAGATCGTCAACACGCCGTCGTGCTGACGGAACTCTTCCCCGACACTTTGCTGGATCGGAGTCCGGGGATCGTCATCGAGCTGAACGTGTGCTAGAACTCGAAGGTGCCGTAGTTTCAGTGCTTGATCGGTCAGGCCGAGAAAATGTACGACTACATCAACCGCGTTATGCTAACGCTTCCGCTTCCGGTCTACGAGGGTACGTAGACAACACTCTCCCCTCTTGTTGCTATGCATCACCATGATCTTGCGTGTGCGTAGGAATTTTTTTGAAATTACTACGTTCCCCAATAGTGGCATCCGAGCCAGGTTTTATGCGTTGATGTTATATGCACGAGTAGAACACAAGTGAGTTGTGGGTGATATAAGTCATACTGCTTACCAGCATGTCATACTTTGGTTCGCCGGTATTGTTGGATGAAGCGGCCCGGACCGACATTACGCGTACGCTTACGCGAGACTGGTTCTATCGACGTGCTTTGCATACAGGTGGCTGGCGGGTGTCAGTTTCTCCAACTTTAGTTGAATCGAGTGTGGCTACGCCCGGTCCTTGCGAAGGTTAAAACAGCACCAACTTGACAAACTATCGTTGTGGTTTTGATGCGTAGGTAAGAACGGTTCTTGCTAAGCCCAGTAGCAGCCACATAAAACTTGCAACAACAAAGTAGAGGACATCTAACTTGTTTTTGCAGGGCATGTTGTGATGTGATATGGTCAAGACGTGATGAGATATAAGTTGTTGTATGAGATGATCATGTTTTGTTGAAGTTATCAGCAATTGGCAGAAGCCTTATGGTTGTCTCTTTATTGCATAAGATGCAAGTGCCAAATAATTGCTTTACTTTATCGCTATGCGATAGCAATAGTTGCAAGAGCAATAGTTGGCGAGACAACCATCTGACGACACATTGATATAGATCAAGATGATGGAGATCATGGTGTCATGCCGGTGACGATGGAGATCATGACAGTAATTTGGAGATGGAGATCAAAGGCGCAAGATGATCATGGCCATATCATGTCACATATTATGATTGCATATGATGTTTATCTTTTATGCATCTTATTTTGCTTAGTTCAAAGGTAGCTTTATAAGATGATCCCTTACTAAAATTTCAAGGTATAAGTGTTCTCCCTGAGTATGCACCGTTGCCAAAGTTCGTCGTGCCCAGACACCACGTGATGATCGGGTGTGATAATCTCACCGTCCATCTACAACGGGTGCAAGCCAGTTTTGCACACACAGAATACTCAGGTTAAACTTGACGAGCCTAGCATATGCAGATATAGCCTCGGAACACTGAGACCGAAAGGTCGAGCGTGCATCATATAGTAGATATGATCAACATAATGATGTTCACCATTGAAAGCTACTCCATTTCACGTGATGATCGGTTATGGTTTAGTTGATTTGGATCACGTGATCACTTAGATGATTAGAGGGATGTCTATCTAAGTGGGAGTTCTTAAGTAATATGATTAATTGAACTTTAATTTATCATGAACTTAGTCCTGGTAGTATTAGCATATCTATGTTATAGATCAATAGCTCGCGATGTTGCTCCCCGTTTAATTTTATATGTTCCTAGAGAAAACTAAGTTGAAAGATGTTAGTAGCAATGATGCGGATTGGATCCGTGATCTGAGGTTTATCCTCATTGCTGCACAGAAGAATTATGTCCTTGATGCACCGCTAGGTGACAGACCTATTGCAAGAGCAGATGCGGACGTTCTGAATGTCTGGCTAGCTCAATATGATGACTACTTGATAGTTTAGTTCACCATGCTTAACGGCTTAGAATCGGGACTTCAAAGATGTTTTGAACGTCATGGACCATATGAGATGTTCCAGGAGTTGAAGTTAATATTTCAAGCAAATACCCGAGTTGAGAGATATGAAATCTCCAACAAGTTCTATAGCTAAAAGATGGAGGAGAATAGCTCAAGCAGTGAGCATGTGCTCAGATTGTCTGGGTACTACAATCGCTTGAATCAAATGGGAGTTAATCTTCCAGATAAAATAGTGATTGATAGAATTCTCTAGTCACCATCACCAAGTTAGTAGAACTTCGTGATGAACTATGATATGCAAGGGATAACGGAAACGATTCCCAAGCTCTACGTAATGCTGAAATCAGCAAAGGTAGAAATCAAGAAAAATATCAAATGTTGTTGGTAGACAAGACCACTAGTTTCAAGAAAAGGGCAAAGGGAAGAAGGGGAACTTCAAGAAGAACAACAAGCAAGTTGCTGCTCAAGTGAAGAAGCCCAAGTCTGGTCCTAAGCCTGAGACTAAGTGCTTCTACTGCAAAGGGACTAGTCACTAGAAGCAGAACTGCCCCAAGTATTTGGCGGATAAGAAGGATGGCAAAGTGAACAAAGGTATATTTGATATACAGATTATTGATGTGTATTTTACTAGTGTTCGTAGCAACCCCTCGGTATTTGATACTGGTTCAGTTGCTAAGAATAGTAACTCGAAACGGGAGTTGCAGAATAAACAGAGACTAGTTAAGGGTGAAGTGATGATCTGTGTTGGAAGTGGTTCCAAGATTGATATGATCATCATTGCAGACTCCCTATACTTTCGGGATTAGTGTTGAACCTAAATAAGTGTTATTTGGTGTTTGCGTTGAGCATGAATATGATTTGATCATGTTTATTGCAATACGATTATTCATTTAAGTTAGAGACCAATTGTTGTTCTGTTTACATGAACAAAACCTTCTATGGTCATACACACCAACGAAAATTGTTTGTGGATCTCGATCGTAGTGATACACATATTCATAATATTGAAGCCAAAAGATGCAAAGTTAATAATGATAGTGCAACTTGTTTGTGGCGCTGCCGTTTAGGTCATATTGGTGTAAATTGCATGAAGAAACTTCATGCTGATGGGATTTTGGAATCACTTGATTATGAATCACTTGATGCTTGCAAACCAAGCCTTATGGGCAAGATGACTAAAACTCCGTTCTCTTGAACAATGGAGCAAGCAACTGGCTTATTGGAAATAATACATACTGATGTATGCGTTCCGATGAGTGTTAAGGCTCGCGGCGGGTATCGTTATTTTCTGACCTTCGCAGATGATTTGAACAGATATGGGTATATCTACTTGATGAAACATAAATCTGAAACATCTGAACAGTTCAAAGAATTTCAGAGTGAAGTGGAAAATCATCGTGACAAGAAAATAAGGTTTCTATGATATGATCGCGGAGACGAATATTTGAGTTACGAGTTTGGTCTTCAATTAAAACAATGTGGAATAGTTTCACAAATTCATGCCACCTGGAACACCACAGCATAATGGTGTGTCCAAACGTCATAACCGTACTTTATTAGATATGGTGCGATCTATGATGTCTCTTACCGATCTACCACTATCGTTTTGGGGTTACGCATTAGAGACAGCTGCATTCACGTTAAATAGGGCACCATCTAAATCCGTTGAGACGACACCGTATGAACTATGGTTTGGAAAGAAACCTAAGCTATCGTTTCTTAAAGTTTGAGGTTGCAATTCTTATGTGAAAAAGTTTCAACCTGATAAGCTCAAACCCAAATCGGAGAAGTGAAAGAAAATGTTGGGTACACCTTCTATCACAGATCCGAAGGCAAGATATTCATTGCTGAGAATGGATCCTTTCTAGATAAGGAGTTTCTCTCGAAAGAAGTGAGTGGGAGGAAAGTAGAACTTGATGAGATAACTGTACCTGCTCCCTTATTGGAAAGTAGTTCATCACAGAAATCTGTTCCTGTGACTACTACACCAATTAGTGAGGAAGCTAATGATGATGATCATGTAACTTCAAATCAAGTTACTACCGAACCTCGTAGGTAAACCAGAGTGAGATCCGCACCAGAGTGGTACGATAATCCTGTTCTAGAGGTCATGTTACTTGACCATGATGAACCTACAAACTATGAAGAAGCGATGGTGAGCCCAGATTCCGCAAAATGGCTTGAGGCCATGAAATCTGAGATGAGATCCATGTATGAGAACAAAGTATGGACTTTGATTGACTTGCCCAATGATCGGCGAGCCATTGAGATTAAATGGATCTTCAAGAGGAAGACGGATGCTGATAGTAGTGTTACTATCTACAAAGCTAGAATTGTCGCAAAAGGTTTTCGACAAGTTCAAGGTGTTGACTACGATGATAGTTTCTCACTCGTATCAATGCTTAAGTCTGTCCGAATCATGTTAGCAATTGCCGCATTTTAAGAAATATGCCAAATGGATAACAAAACTACAGTCCTTAATGGATTTATTAAAGAAGAGTTGTATATGATGCAACCAGAAGGTTTTGTCAATCCTAAAGGTGCTAACAAAATGTGAAAGCTCCAGCAATCCATCTGTGGACTGGTGCAAGCATCTCGGAGTTGGAATATACGCTTTGATGAGTTGATCAAAGCATATAGTTTTATACAGACTTTCGGTGAAGCCTGTATATACAAGAAAGTGAGTGGGAGCACTACAGCATTTCTGATAAGTATATGTGAATGACATATTGTTGATCGAAAATAATGTAGAATTATTTTGCAAAGCATAAAGGAGTGTTTGAAAGGAGTTTTTCAAAGAAAGACCTCGGTGAAGCTGCTTACATATTGAGCATCAAGATCTATAGAGATAGATCAAGACGGTTGATAAGTTTCTTCAATGAGTACATACCTTGACAAGATTTTGAAGTAGTTCGAAATGGAACAGTCAAAGAAAGAGTTCTTGCCTGTGTAACAAGGTGTGAAATTGAGTAAGACTCAAACCCGACCATGGCAGAAGATAGAAAGAGAGTGAAAGTCATTCCCTATGCCTCAGCCGTAGGTTCTATAAAGTATGCCATGCTGTGTACCAGATCTATTGTATGCCCTACACTATTTTTGGCAAGGGAGTACACTAGTGATCTAGGATTAGATCACTGGACAGCGGTCAAAATTATCCTTAGTGGAATAAGGATATTTTTCTCGATTATGGAGGTGACAAAAAGGTTTATCGTAAAGGGTTATGTCGATGCAAATTTTTACACTGATCCAGATGACTCTAAGTCTCAATCTGGATACATATTGAAAGTGGGAGCAATTAGCTAGAGTAGCTCCGTGTAGAGCATTATAGACATAGAAATTTGCAAAATACTTACAGATCTGAATGTGACAGACCTGTTGACTAAAATTATCTCACAAGCAAAACATGATCACACCTTAGTACTCTTTGGGTGTTAATCACATAGCGATGTGAACTAGATTACTGACTCTAGTAAACCCTTTGGGTGTTGGTTACATGTCGATGTGTACTATGGGTGTTAACCACATAAAGATGTGAACTATTGATGTTAAATCACATGGCGATGTGAACTAGATTATTGACTCTAGTGCAAGTGGGAGACTGAAGGAAATATGCCCTAGAGGCAATAATAAAGTTATTATTTATTTCCTTATTTCATAATAAATGTTTATTATTCATGCTAGAATTGTATTAACCGGAAACATGATACATGTGTGAATACATAGACAAACAGAGTGTCACTAGTATGCCTCTACTTGACTAGCTCATTGATCAAAGATGGTTATGTTTCCTAGCCATAGACATGAGTTGTCATATGATTAACGGGATCACATCATTAAAGAATGATGTGATTGACTTAACCCATTCCGTTAGCTTAGCACTCGATCGTTTAGTATGTTGCTATTGCTTTATTCATGACTTATACATGCTCCTATGACTATGACATTATGCAACTCCCATTTACCGGAGGAACACTTTGTGTGCTACCAAACGTCACAACGTAACTGGGTGATTATAAAGGTGCTCTACACGTGTCTCCAAAGGTACATGTTGGGTTGGCGTATTTCGAGATTAGGATTTGTCACTCCGATTGTCGAAGAGGTATCTCTGGGCCCTCTCGGTAATGCACATCACTTAAGCCTTGCAAGCAATGCAACTAATGAGTTAGTTGCGAGATGATGTATTACGGAACGAGTAAAGAGACTTGCCGGTAACGAGATTGAACTAGGTATTAAGATACCGACGATCGAATCTCGGGCAAGTAACATACCGATGACAAATGGAACAACGTATGTTGTTATGCGGTTTGACCGATAAAGATCTTCGTAGATTATGTGGGAGCCAATATGAGCATCCAGGTTCCGTTATTGGTTATTGACCGGAGACGTGTCTCGGTCATGTCTACATTGTTCTCGAACCCGTAGGGTCCGCACGCTTAACGTTACGATGACAGTTTCATTATGAGTTTATATATTTTTATGTATCGAAGGTTGTTCGGAGTCCCGGATATGATCACGGACATGATGAGGAGTCTTCAAATGGTCGAGACATAAAGATCGATATATTGGACGGCTATATTCGGACACCGGAAGTGTTTCGGGTGATTTCGGAGAAAACCGGAGTGCCGGAAGGGTCACCGGAACCCCCCGGGGAAATATTGGGCCTTAGTGGGCCTGAGGGGAGAGAGAGGGCAGCATCCCAGGAGGTGGCACGCCCCCTCCCATGAGGAGTCCGAATTGGACTAGGGGAGGGGGGCGCGGCCCCTCTTTCCCTCTCCCTCTCTTTCCTTCCCCCTTCTCTCTTCCTAGTTGGACTAGGAAAGGGGAGTCCTACTACTACTAGGAGGAGGACTCCCCCCTCCTTGGCGCACCCCAAGGGCCGGCCGGCCTCCCCCCTTGCTCCTTTATATACGGGGGCAGGGGGCACCTCTAGACACACAAGTTGATCTTCGTGATCGTTCTCTTAGCCGTGTGCGGTGCCCCCCTCCACCATAATCCTCAATAATGTTGTAGCGGTGCTTAGGCGAAGCCCTGCGACGGTAGAACATCAAGATCATCACCACGCCGTCGTGCTGATGGAACTCTTCCCCGACACTTTGCTGGATCGGAGTCCGGGGATCGTCATCAAGCTGAACGTGTGCTAGAACTCGGAGGTGCCATAGTTTCGGTGCTTGATCGGTCAGGCTGAGAAGACGTACGACTACATCAACCGCGTTGTGCTAACGCTTTCGCTTCTGGTCTACGAGGGTACGTAGACAACACTCTCCCCTCTCGTTGCTATGCATCACCATGATCTTGCGTGTGCGTAGGAAATTTTTTGAAATTACTACGTTCCCCAACAAGTTGAGTATGTGGAGTTTGCTTAACCAAAGCTCTGACATAGACCCTTCCTGAAAATAAGACGAATTGCAATTGTTTGATGACTGAGAATATAGTTTGTTAGTTTCAAGAAAGTTTATGATCTATACGTTAACATGTGAATAGATTGTTACTTGATCATGAAATGTTTTATGAAGATGAGCTACGGTTATGATATATAATGATGTTATAAAAAGTGATTGAAACTATCATTGATGAAACTTATGCACTTGCTAGCATTCACACTTCATAAATTATTTCTTTTATTATTTACATACTCGAGGACAAGCAGGAATTAAGCTTGGGGATGCTGATACGTCTCCAACGTATCTATAATTTATGAAGTATTCATGCTATTATATTATCAACCTTGGATGTTTTATGTGCATTTATATGCTATTTTATATGATTTTTGGGACTAACCTATTAACCTAGTGCCCAATGCAAGTTTCTGTTTTTTCCTTGTTTTTGAGTCTTACAGAAAAGGAATATCAAACGCAGTCCAATTGACGTGCCAATTTTTGACAATTTTTTATGGACCAAAAGAAGACCCCGGAGTAAAAGAGTTGGGCCAGGAGAGTCCCGGGGCGTCCACGAGGGTGGTCCCCCCAGGCGTGTGGTCCTGCCTCATGGACGCCTCGGGCACCTCCTTGACGTGATACCGACGCCAAAAATTCCTATAAATACAGAAACCTCAGAAAATTAACCTAGATCGGGAGTTCCCCTGCCATAAGCCTCTGTAGTCACCAAAAACCAATCTAGGCCCTCTCTAGCACCTGTCGGAGGGGGCCATCATCACCGGAGGGCATGGAGGAGGATCCCGGAGGGGCCATCATCACCATGAAGGCCAAGGACCAGAGGGAGAACCTCTCCCCATCTAGGGGGAGGCCATGGAGGAGGGAGCACAAGGGGGAGAACCTCTCCTCCTCTCTCTCGATGGCACTAGAGTGCCATCGGGAGGGGAATCATCGCCGCGGTGATCGTCTTCATCAATATCACCATCATCATCATCACCCTCATCTCTTTTATGCGGTACACTCTCCCGCACCCCGATGTAATCCCTAC
Source organism: Triticum aestivum (assembly GCF_018294505.1). Taxonomy (NCBI): domain Eukaryota; kingdom Viridiplantae; phylum Streptophyta; class Magnoliopsida; order Poales; family Poaceae; genus Triticum; species Triticum aestivum. Next base: position 92,122,697 of record NC_057800.1, read on the forward strand.
TTGAACATGGTGCTTTATGCCACATATTATGATCCGATGATGTGTTGCCATCCTATGATGTTTTGAGTAGATATCTTTTTTCTTTGGGTTGATTGATGATCTAGATTGGTATGAGTAGTATGTTTTACTTTGATGATGTCCTATGGTGCCCTCCTTGTCGCGCAAGCGTGAGGAGTTCCCGCTGTAGGGTGTTGCAATACGTTCATGATTTGCTTATAGTGGGTTGGTGAGTGACTGAAACACAAACCCGAGTAAGGGGGTTGTTGCGTATGGGAATAAAGAGGACTTGATGCTTTAATGCTATGGTTGGGTTTTACCTTAGGGATAATTAATTTGGTGCCCTTAGTTGTGTCCCACTCGGCAGGTTTACCCCTAGTTTCCGAAAACACTTGTTTCTGCCCAAACCACTTTGCTCCTCTTATGCTTTTGCCCTTTGACCGTTTGACCATCACTTTGAAAACTTCATAAAACATTCATAATAGCTCAGAAAAATTCAAATAAGATATCAAAATGTCCAGAAAAGCATCACCTATATGTGCATGTCATTTGCATTCATGAAAAAAGTGTTTGACAGTCCCCATCTCAGTTTTAGCTCATATCATCTTAGCATGAACAGAAAAATCTAAAAAAATTCTAAAAATTCTAAAAAAAATTGGTGGCAAACTTTGACCAATGTTTTCAGTGCTTGCCAAGTTTCATAAGGGAATGGCATTTGTGGAAGTCATGGTAAAAAATTTAAATTTTGGAGCATTGGTTTTTGTTTGTTTGCCATGACTTCCACGAATGTCATTCCCTTATGAAACTTGCCAAGCTCTCAAAACATTGGTCAAAGTTTGCCACCAATTTTTTTTAGAATTTTTAGATTTTTTTTAGAATTTAATGTTCATGCTAAGATGATATGAGCTAAAACTGAAATGGGGACTGGCCAACACTTTTTTCATGAATGCAAATGACATGCACATATAGGTGATGCTTTTCTGAACATTTTGATATCTTATTTGAATTTTTCTGAGTTAGTATGCATTTTTATGAAGTTTTCAAAGTGATGGTCAAACGGTCAAAGGGCAAAAGCATAAGAGGAGCAACGTGGTTTGGGCAGGAACAAGTGTTTTTGGAAACTAGAGGTAAACCTGCCGAGTGGGACACAACTAAGGGCATAAAATCAATTATCCCTTTACCTTAATGATCTTTAGTAGTTGCAGATGCTTGCTAGAGTTCCAATCATAAGTGCATATGATCCAAGTAGAGAAAGTATGTTAGCTTATGCCTCTCCCTTATATGAAACTGCAATAGTGCTCACCGGTCTTGTTAACGATTGCCTAGGACAGTTCCTATCGGGGGTTGGGTGCGACATATGCCAAAGGATGGCTTATCATGGTGGGGGCGAGTAGAACATCGCCGGTGCCTGGAAACGGGATGAGGCGAAGGCATGCATGCCGGTGAATCTTACCCAGCTTCGGGGCTCTCCGGGGAGATAATAGCCCTACTGCTGCTCTGCGGGGTCTCCGCATGGTCACTATGGCAAAGTGTGTACACAGTTGCTCCTTGAGCTGTTTCCTGGAGGTAGGAGAAGGCTAGGCTAGCTCTCTCCTTCCTATATGATCTGGTCTAGTGCTAATGGATTCGAACCCTTTGCATGGGTGCCCTGGGGGGTTTATATAGGCCTACCCCCAGGGGTACAATGGTAATCTGGCTGGGCGCATGCCCAGCCGTCAGTTTCTCCGGCCTCCGTCTTCTCCGCCGACTGCTAGGGCCCGCCAACCTGCGGGCCCCGCCGACTGGTTCGGTACGGTGCCGACAGGCCGTGTCCGCCACTCGCGGGTCTTGCCGGCTGCTAATTACTATAGTCGTGCTTCTAATGACGCGGGCTTGGTCATGGGGTCGTGGCAATAGCCCCACCGCCTGGCGGGCGATCACTATTGCCACTCCCTGTCTCATCTGGTTAATGGCGCGTGGGCCCCGGGGGAGGGGCTGGCCGACTCTCGGGGGACGACTCCCAACAGGTCCGACTGGTGACGCTCTCGCAGTCTTCTGGACTCCCGCTGACTGGTGGGACCTGCCGCCCCAGGGTCGTGCAGACAAGCCGTCGTGGGTGCAGGATTCTGCCCACTGGTGCTGATGTTAGGGCCGCCATGGCACAGTGCCGCGCCGGATGGAGATCTCCGCGGGTACGGTGTACTGTGGCCATGCCTGCCTCTGAGAAGGGGTGGGCGTGGGCTTTACTGTAGCCACTCCCTGTCCCGTCCCTCTGGATGAGGGCATGGGGTTTGTTGGAGTCGCGGGCCGATTCCCCAAGGCCAGCTTCTCGAGAAGTCGCCAGTGAGGAGTCGGCTTATTCTGAAGTCGTCCCTGGGACTCGGCCGCGAGTGGGCAGTCGGTTGCCTTGCCGCCGACTTCTCAGAAGGCGGCTCTTCGTCCTGGGGTCTTGAGGGGCGCAGCCTGCCTGATGTCTTGTGAGGTCCAGGGACTCGGGTTAGCCTACCCGTGGTCCATTACTCCGACAGTAGTCCCCGAAGCTGATGAGGCGCCGTGGACGATCGGCCGAGGAGCCTCAGCAGTTTCTCTTTCCGGGTGCCCGAGACATGGATCTTACTTGACTTTTGCCGGGCCGACTAGAAGGAGTCGGACTCGCTCAACTCCGACTTGTACAATATTTCGAACGCCGCGGCGGGATCCAAGTGGCGTGCTAGATAAGCTTCCAGGCCACCGCCCGTTCTGGGCCTGTCACGTGGCAACACGTGGCCGGGCCAGTCTGCCTGCCCACGCGCGTGACGGGACAGGCCCGTAGGCAGGGCCCGCCATTACCGCGCCTCGGCGCACGAGCGGATCCCTTGTGGCCCGAGCGGACGGTTGGGATTCCCGTGAAAACGTGGGGGTCGTGGGCGCAGTAAATCCCACGACCGCCACCTCGGCTTCGCAGCCCATGAGGCTATAAGTAGGGGGAGGGGGGGCGCGGCAGAGCACGCGCGCCCCTCCTCCACGCTACTCCTTGCTCTTCTTCTTCTTCCTTGCACCGCCGTGTGCCCAAGCTTTGCCGAGCGCTGCGGTGATCCGCTCGCGATGAGCTCTTCTCTGCCGCCGCGCCTCCCTCGGTGCATTCCGGCACCTGGGATGGCTCAGAGGTCCATGACGACCACATCGAGTTCCTCCGCAAGACTCGTCGGCTCCCCGGCGAGGATTACGTGCGGGTACGCCTTGCGCCGAGGGGGGAGATCTCTCCGGTGCTGGAGGAGGGCGAGCGGGTTATCTTCCGCTCGCACTGCCTGCGCGGCTTGGGGCTTCTAGCGAGCAGCTTCTTCCGCTCCTTTCTGGAGTTCTACGGCCTCCAGCCGCACCACCTCACGCCCAACATGGTGGTGCTGCTGTCCGCCTTCGTGGCCCTGTGCGAAGGCTTCCTCAGAGTCCTTCCCACCATCGAGCTCTGGGGGAGTTCTTCTACTCCAAGCTCGGCACCCAGGCCGCAGGCGTGCCGGCTCAGTGCGGCGCGTTCATCGCCATGTGGAGGTCAGGGGCCGACAACCCCTTCCCCACCATCAAGCTGATAAAGTCGGTGAAGATGTGGCAGTGATCGTACTTCTATGTGAAGAGCGTCTTCGCGAAGGGCGATTGGGTCAACCTACCGGCTTTCGAAGCCGGCCCGCCGGCTGGGAGACTGCCCAACTGGTCGTATCGGGCCAAGTCGCTGACACTCGTGGGAGCCGGCGCCGTCACGCGACTCCGGGTGTTGAGCAGTCGGAGGGCTTGACTGGTCCGGATCTGCTGGCCGCCTTCGTGGCGCGCCGAGTTCTCCCGCTCCAAGGTCGCTCCCACATGATATCCCAAATGAGCGGGCACCATGACCCGAGTCGGATGTGCACCAAGGACATGCCTCATGAGGAGGTGGCCTACATGGTGAACTACCTCTCGGACAGCAAGCTCC